>NC_056621.1:13514908-13814908 GCF_018340385.1 Cyprinus carpio | reverse complement strand
CCTCTCCTCTTCCCTCCCACAGTGATCCATGTGTTTTCTGAACGCTTCGTCTCTTTTAAACGGTGCTGGGTGTGTATAATGTGAGTGGAGGTCGCTGAAACGTAACAACAGGAAGTCTGACACAACATTACACGCTAACTTGCGCCCATAGTGAGTTACCACCTACCCCGCTCTCTGTTACGCAGACAAACTAAACTGGAGAGCGTTCAAAGTTACTATAGCAACGCTCTGATATAAAAATCGAACGCCGGCCGAGCAGCTGAATTCTACGGTCTCGAAGAACGTTTGTATATTCCCGCGTTAGAACCTTTACGCCGCCCGCCCATTCACTCGTGCGTATTACGTCATAAAGCCTGAGCTATCCAGTGTGTGTGTGTGTGTGTGTGTGTGTGTGTGTGTGTGTGTGTGTGTGGAGTTAAGAATCTCCCTTTTCATTGTGAATAAGAAAAAAATCACCATATATGTTTTATAAATGCATGTTATAGAATATACTGTGAACAATTCGCCCGTGCACGTTTCATTTAAAAAAAACTAGTAATGTTTCATCAAAATGCCATAATTGTTTTCTACTGGTAAAAACAACAGATAAATAGAACTCTCTCTGCTGATATATATACAGGATTTCTCTAAAATTTAATCGTTTTAAACCCCGCCCCTTCATGCTCATGTTCACCTGTCACCAAAGCAACGCCCACTTCTCAATATCCAATCAACTACCGATGCATAGAAACAAGTCCCACCCTACTTTTGTCGTCTTCTCCATATTACAATATTCCTTTCTGATATTCGATATTCAGTTACACTCTAATGTAACTTCCATTTAATCGCGACTATAAGAATATTGGTTCAAAAATGTCTTTAGTGGAAATTTCTGTCAGTTGCCGCATTGTGCCAACAAGGGGCGATATAAAATAATATGTCATTTTGTATTTGAAATAAATGTCATTTTGTATAATAATAATTTGTATTATTGTTGTTGTTGTTGTTCATTTATAGTTTTATTCTGTGACGAATTATCAATCAGTTTTGGCCTGCAAATTAATGTCATGACAAAAAAAAAACTTAATTTAATTGAAATCCAATTTATTTGAATTCTGCTCCGCCTCTGTAAGATAAACCGCTGGTGTGCTAAATTATATCCCTGTCACGGTCAACTCAGCAGGGATTATCTAAATCTAAATTAGGGATCCCAATAAAGATTGCCGCCCTGTTATTGGATTGAATATGGATTTCATTCGCCTATATATGGCTTCCTGCTGAGCTTGAACATTGAGCTCATAAAGCGAAACGGAAACATGATTTCGTTTACTTAATATTAGCATATCAAGCATTAATTTCATTTTGTCTCGAGCACATCGAGACCCTTCGCACAGTGGCGCGCGTGCACGTGCCGGGGCGTGAACGCGCCACAGTCTGGACTGCCGTCTAGTCAGACAGTCTGCGACTCATGAGGCGGATAGGAGGGGCGAGTATTGGGGATGCCACAAGAATGATCCATTAACCCCGCACAGCCCACATCCGCATTTATGGATTAGTTTCTCCTGAAGTGAAAGCCATCCTATTTATTGTTTTCGTCATCACTGAAGTTTCTTAAATATCCCCACTTTGCACGCGGAGCGCATGACGGTGAGTGGCAACATTGTTACGATGCACTACTGTTCGTGTGGAGTGTTCGAACCGGGAGTTTTATGTTAAACCGCGTCTTTCCCCCTGGATGAATGGTGTATTGTTGCGCTGTTAGTAAATAACAAACGTCCCACGATCACCGTAAGGTACACTGAGTACCCAGTGCGTCAATCCCGCCGTGAATAACTTACAGCTAGTGATGAAACATGTAACCAACAGAAAAGGATGCATTGAAACACGGCCAGCTGGGTTGCGTGTTTCGTATCGAGTTTTAATAGAACAGTCAAGCGAGATGTGTTCGTCCAGAATGGGAAGTGATGCCCTTCCTCTCAAACAGGCTTCTCAGGTTCACCCAGACGTCGTCGTTTTAACTGTCTGCACTTTGGAAAGGGAAATGACGATTCCTGCTCCTCTAACACATCGTGGCTCGTGTCCTGGCACGTTCAGTGAACAAAGGGAAACTGGCATGACGCTTCAGGGAAACATAAAGCAAAGTCACATATTTGGGTCGAGGCCGTTGAGATGCGTTTGTGTGTGTGTGTGTGTGTGTGTGTGTGTGTGGTTTTTTTTAAGAGGCCATTAAAGGCTCTTACGGCCGCGTGAGCAAATGATGACAGACTGATGCAAGGCAAGTCTTTTGTTGTAGTAGCCTATTTTTTTTTTTTTTTTTTTTTTTTTTGCGAAGCTTCCCAGATGGTCCAGTAGGGGGCGCGGGATGAATTGTGTCGCATGGAGGTACACATGGAGAATGTATAACGTAAACAAGCACATCGATATTTGCTTTAACAGCATCCGAAATGAATGAAATTTGGGGGATCTTTGACAGAGTAATGGTTAAAAAAAAACTGCAGTTCGCTTGTAACATGTCCTCATAATCGACACTGTTTACCAAATGCTTGCATCAGGGAGTTGTGAAATTTAAAGGGATAGTTCACTTAAAATTGAAAATTCTGTTATCATTACACACACTCTTGTTGTTTCAAACCAGGGGCGTGTTTCCCAGAAGCGTGGTTAGCTAACTATTGTGGTAAGTTCCATTGAACTCTATTTGTAACCATAGTTGCTTTTGGGAAACACACCCCTGTATGAGATAAAATTAGATTTTTTTTCTTTTAAGTCCATGCTGGTCGCTCTTGTTATCTTTGCCATTACAATGAATGGAGACTTGATCTTCAAAATGAATTTGAGAACTGGATCAGTTGGATTTGAGAAAAAATAACGTAAAAAATGTAATGTAAATAAAGGCTAGTTAAAGGCATACTTCACCCGAAAACGACACTTTTGTCATCATTTGCTTACCTTCAAGTTGTTCCAAACATTAATTTCGTTTTGTATTTTGATATTTTGAGGAATGTTGTTAAAGAAACATTTGACAGCACGGTAGCTATTTAATTCCATTCTATGGAAAAATACTAAAGAAGTCAATAGGTATTGTCACCCTCATGTGGTTCCAAACTCGTAAGACCTTTGTTGATCTTCAGAACACAAATTAAGATATTTTTGATGAAATCCATGAGCTTTCTGACCCTGCACAGACAGCAACACAACTGACAACTGATTCAAGGCCCAGAAAGGTGGTAAGGACATTAAAATAGTCCATTTGACATCAGTGGTTCAACCTTAATTTATGAAGCCAAAACAATATTTTGCGCGCAAAGAAAACAAAAATAATGACTTTATTCAACAATATTTTCTCTTCCGTGTGAGTCTTCATTGAGCGCTCATGGGATGTGCTGCTGACGCAGGAGCTGGTGTTCTGACATAAAACCCGGATGCGCTGCGCTTTGTTTACAAGCAGAGGGAGACACACGCTGTACATAAAACAGTCTTCGTAAACATGTCTGAAGATTTTGACAGAGGGTGACTTGCAATTTTTTTGCCCAGCCTTACTTATTTGAACCAAAATATACAGATGTAGAGAGATGGATGTTCTACGTCAGAATATGCATAAAAAATATTCATAAAATTGAACCACTGATGTCACATGGACTATATGTCCTTACTACCGTTCTGGGCCTTGAACGTGTCAGTTGTGTTGCTGTCTATGCAGGGTCAGAAACCTCTCGGATTTCATAAAAAATGTCTTCATTTGTGTTCCAAAGATGAACAAAGTCTTAAAGGTTTGGAACAACGAGGGTGAGCAATTAATGCAGAATTTTCAGTTTGATGATCTAATTCCTTAAAGATGCATTCATGAGTAATACGGGAGCAGCCACCACAACACACTTTCATTTTGTCTCTTTCTTTGTCCATTTGTGTTATCAGAAGGACCAGAGATGTTCTGAATGAAAGGAGGATCTGGCAGCCTTTTGATAACAATGCTGGAGAACTTGAGCGGAGCCCACATTGATCGACCCGCCCCTAGACCATCCACATTCAGCTTCTCTGCCCTGTTTGCTCTGCCACACCACCTTCACATGGATGGGAGCAGTCATCCATTCAGGAGGTAAAACTGATGCTGTGAACAGAACTATTAACACACTCACATCCTGCTATACTGTACATACTCGTATCCTGTTATTTGTTTGTGATGTCCTTTGTTTTCCTGTATACCCTAAATAAGCCATATTCCAAACTTTTCTCATAATGTGTGACATTCCTCAATTTACCACCTGCTGAGGGAGTCACTTTGTGTATATTTATTGCCACAGGAGATTACTTGGTTCCAAGTATCAAAATGGGTTAATCGATATTAATGTAAATTCAATGAGTGCAGACAGGGCCAGTGAGAAATGGATCAAAATTTTCCAGACTAAAATCAATAGAGTACAGTCACCAGTGCCGTTTGTAATATTTATTTTTCCTACTTTTATAAAAGTAAAAAAATAAATAAAAATAAAATGTAAATATAGATAATCAATGAATATTAAATATAATAAAACATTAATTGTTATTATTATATTATTTTTTACATTACGAAAATAAATACGTTTTTTGTTGTAATTGAATTTTTTTATGTTAAAATAAAAGTATGTGTTTAAGTGTGTGTGTGTGTGTATATATATATATATATATATATTTAACATAATAATACAGGTAATATTTTTATTATTCATTTTTGTGCATTATATTAAATACTACATTATCTTATTTTTGATAAATATAAAAATATAACAATGATATAAAATAATATTTTTATAATTTATTATTTTAATAATTTTAAACAATTATATGTATAGTAGTGTATACCTATATATATATATATATATATATATATATATATATATATATATATATATGTATATGTATATGTATATGTGTGTGTGTGTGTGTGTGTGTGTGTATGTATGTGTGTGGGGGGTTAATTATATATGTGTATGTGTGTGTGTGTGTGTGTATATATTTTATATATTTTATATTATATATATATATATATATATATATATATATATATATATATATATATATATATATATATATATATAGTATTTTAAAAACTTTTTACCGTTTTTAAAAAAAAAAATTTTTATCTTCCAGGCAAAAATCATACGTTTAAGTGCTTCGAAGAGTAAACATATTTTAAAACCAGGAAGGAGGAGCAGGTTGTCACTCCCTCACACTGGGAGTGTGAAAGAAAGGGTGTTTTTGTGTTGCATAACTATTAAACGAGATTGGTTTATCTTTGTGGGCGTGCGTGTGTGTTTGACAGAGAGAGAGAAACTAAGGAAAGGATGGGAATGTAATGTTAGCAGGAAGGAAATTGGCTTCTCAACAATAAAGCAGTAGTTTCCTCCCCTTCTCGTCTCTAGCTGCATCTTTCCAGCTCCTCCCCTTCTCTCACTTGTTGTTGCTGTTCTGGACTAACTGAACCGTGTTTTATCCCTCTGTTTGAACCATGAGGACTCTGTACCGGTTGAAGTTGGTAAGTTCTCCAAATCTGAGTCAGCTGGGGAAAAATGAAAAGGCTTCACTGGAGGAGAGAGGATCAGGCCCTAATGCCACATGGAACAGGTTAGTGCAGGTTTTGTGCGTAGCGCATGTCAATAAGTGTCATAAACTGAGATGAGTAATTTTACATCTGTGTGATTTATTTTAGCATTCACAATGCAGTTATTGCTGTATTCCAAAAGAAAGGTCTGGCAGACAACGAACTCTATACACTCAATGAAGGTGTGAGGTGAGGAAAAACAGCATGGTATGTTGTGTTTTTTGTTTATTTTTATAAAAAATTTGGAGTAGGTTTGTGAATTATTCATTTCACTAGAATGGTAACTGTTAGCAGTGTTTAACATGTAAATGTTGGCAGCTGTGGAGGCTTCACATTATCAGCACAGAACAGTTGTGAGCGGACGCAGAGCCTCAGTCCACTATTATGTAACTATTACCAGAAAAAAATGTGAAGCAATAACATCCCAGCTTAGAAAAACATACCCACATCATATTTCACCCCAAAATCAAAAATCAAAAATAAGAAATTATTTTTAACACATATAAAATTAAGCTTATTTTTTGTACCATTAAGATTATATTTTTTGTATTGTGATATTACATTATTTTTTGTCATAATTAAGCACATGTAACTCATAATGCATGAATGGAAATCCGTCTGGACACAGTGAATATAAAACATAATTGGCATAAATTGAATATAGTAATGAAAAAAGTATTATTCTGATGTACAAATAAATGTATAAATAATGTATTTTTTTAGCATTTCTTTTATAAGAATTTGGGGGGAGATGTGGCTAATTCTCAAGAAAATAAGAAAAAAGTGCAAAAATGTACAATTACAAACACTTTAATCCAAAATATATTTTAATCATTTTTATATCATTCAGTACTTTGTGATCGTAAGATGTTTTTAAAAGAAATAAATATTTTTTTTTTTTTTAAATTTCCACACGGTTGCAATAAATTGAAAAAAGCTGACAGTAAAGACAATAATTACTTTTCAAGTGAATGCTGTTCTTTTTATTTATCAAAGAATCCTAAAAAGAAGTAGCATGGGTTCCACAAAAATAAGAAACAGCACAACTGTTTTCAACATTGATAAATAATAATAATAATAAGTGTTTCTTGAGCAGCAAATCAGTGTATTAGAATGATTTCTGAAGGATCATGTGACTGGAGTAATGATGCTGAAAATTCAGCTTTGCATCTCAAAAATAAATCACATTTTAAAATGTATAACAATACAATTTTTTAATATAAATTGTAATAATATTAAACAATTATTATACACATATATACAATTATATTATACACATATATGTGTGTGTGTGTCTGTGTGTATATATATATATATATATGTAGGTATAATGATTTGATTTTTCTTCTGAAACATATTTTAATGTGTTTAAAATGTTATAATATTTCATTTTATCAGGCAGCTATTGAAAACTGAGTTGGGCTCATTCTTTACAGAATACCTCCAGGTAAGTTATTTATTTTTTTCCCCCAGAGATGTGTTTGTTCTTATATGTACATTTAATTTCTTCCCTCTGTTCCTCAGAATCAGCTTTTGACTAAAGGCATGGTCATTTTGCGGGACAAAATAAGGTTTTATGAAGGTATACCCTCCCATTTTAAAGACAAAACACATTCCTTAAAACAATTTTTAAACTTTATGTCATTACACAGTATGTCACTTGTACACAAACAACACAAACAGGTCAGAAGTTACTGGACTCTTTGGCTGAGACGTGGGACTTCTTCTTTTGTGATGTTCTCACCATGCTTCAAGCCATCTTCCACCCCGTCCAGGTACAGTCTAGTCGTCCTGTGTGAAATAACTGCTTAGACGTCAGTTACAGCAGGTGTGTTTGTTCATGGCATCTCAGGGGAAGGAGCCGTCGGTGCGTCAGCTGGCCCTGCTGCACTTCCGAAACACCATCACCCTTAACATGAAGCTGGAGGAGGCTCTGTCCAGACCGCGAGCCCGCGTCCCTCCCTCCATCGTCCAGATGCTTTTAGTGTTACAGGTACTCTTCTTCTTAGATCATGTGAAAGATCCAGCCGTACTGTCATGAGCTGCACCCAGTGATTATAACATTGGGTCATTTGCCATGATTTCAGCAGTTGTGTCATATTGAGTGAGATATTAATCATAGGCCTTGTGCGTCTCAACTACAATGACTGTAATTAATTTTTCAAAAGGGATAGAGTCAAAGTGAAACTTCATGTCTTACAGGGGGTTCATGAATCCAAAGGTGTAAGTGAAGAATACCTGAAGCTGGAGTCTCTCATTCAGAAGGTGGTGTCGCCGTACCTGGGCACGCAGGGACTGTGTTCACATGAGTGTGGTGCCTCTCAGTGCTCCTGTGTTATTGGTGAGAGAGGCTATTTGAAAACCCAAAGTTAAAGATATGCAAAGAAGAGAACGCAAGGGATAGTCCACACAAGTTAAAATGGCAGCTGTATATAATTTTTTTTTTTTTTTACATTTTTAGTTTTAACTAGATCAAGGCAGTGACAGCAGAACAGAAGAAAAAATATTCTACGAATCATAACTAAGAAATTCGAATGTTCGAAAGTCTGCATTTATTATTTTTATTATAATATAATTTAAAATGTAATTTATTTCTGTGATGGCAAAGATAAATTTTCAGCATCATTACTCCAGTCTTCAGTGTCACATGAACCTTCAGAAATCATTCTAATATAATGATTTGGTGCTCAAGAAACATTTATTTTTATTATTATTATTATTATTATTATTATTATTATTATCAATGTTGAAATCAGTTTTGTATTTTTGTGGAAATCATGATACATTTTTTTCAGGATTCTTTGATGAATAGAAAGATCAAAATATTTGAAACCGAAATCTTATTTAACATTAAATGTATTTACATTTATGCAAGTTTACATTTGTTACAAAAATTAAAATGATAGCTTTTAAAGCATCAAAAAATGTTACTGACCCCGAACTTCTGGACAGTACTATATGGTTTATACATATAATTTCTAATATAATTTTCAGCAAAAAAAAAAGTTTGGAAGGACAGTATTTTGTATTTTAATAATGCAAAGAAATAAAACATTATTAAACTGTCCACCACTGCTTTTCAGGGGTCCTCCTCATAATTTACACACACAGAATAATTCAGTAAAACGTATGAATTAATAATTTTTTGCCTGTATCATAGAAACACAGAACATATAAAGAGATTTAAAGATCAAAAATGAGTTTTAAGCTGTATTAAGACACATTTATGCTGTATGAGGAAAAAACACTATATTAATATTATAGCATGTCATTTCCAAAATTAAATAACTGGCTACATTTAAAACAATATCTGGAAAACATTTATTTGGTGTGTGTTTTTTCCCACATGTTGTTAATGTTAGCTGTACAAACCTAAAGAGACAGATCTGTATTATATACTAATTGTTTATAAATTTCTTTTCACCATAAATAGAATTTAAGTTGACAGTTGCAAAGACAAACTTCATAAAAATACACTATTACAATTATATATTTTTCAAATAACATATTTCACAAGGGAGAAGGGATAAACAGAATCAATATTTTTTTCACAAAACGATTTGTTTCTTTCAGTAGAATAAAAAGCAGAATAAATCTATCAATATCAAATGTGTAAAAAAAAAATGCATTAATGAACTGTCCCTTTAAAAATCTTGCAAGGATGTTCTCCACCCATAAACATTTACTGCTTTGATCATTCAGCCGCTTGCATATCTATAAAGTATGTCAGAACTGTACGACTACTGCTATGTGTTCAATGAAAAAGCAGTATATCATTATTCATTTCTTAAAAATCTTTCCAGAGAGGCATTTGCAGTATTGCTGGTCCAAGTCTGCAGACCTGCCCTCCAGTAATCCAGTAGTGCGCTCCAAGAGTTACAACATCCCCATGCTGACCCCTGTGGCCGAGTATGACTCTGAAGTGAGCTCTGTGGGGAGCGTCGGCATCCGGCGTCACTCTGCGTGTGACGTCACTTCCTGCATAGAGCCCCAGGGCTATTCAGCCCTGTCTGTGGGAATAGAGACCAGCTCGACCCCCAGACTCTCACTCGATCACGAGCTCACTCTGTCCGGTGTGATGCGAGGGGCCACGGGACAGCCAGCTCTGATTTCTCCACCCGTCTTCATCCACACCACCTCAGGGTGTCTGCATGCAGCGGGCGCCCCGATGGCTTCATCCGAGTTGGACAAGGCCCCCTCGTCGCCCCCGAGCTGCTCCTCCAGTCCGGAGACCATTGTAATGCAGGGGCTGGACTCACTGGAATCAGATCCTGACGGAATCTTCATCGATTTTTCCCACTGCCGCTCCGATTCTTTCGGAACGAGCAGGAAAACTAGCTGATGGAATCTGTTGCCGTGCAGAATCCATTTCAGATTATAAACTACCACTTTTTTCTGTGAACTTGTGAAGTAGCTATGTATGTTGTGATTTTTAAAACTGGAATTTCATTCCTGCTTTGCGCAAAAGCCAAGGCTGCTTTGTGGGAAAAATGGGAGAAGACTCAATTTAAAGTGATTGTTTTTATAATGTTCTAAACCTGTGGATGAATTTTTGAATTTTTCTAGTTTTTCATAGACAGTAGACGTGGAATGTCTCCATTTTAATTAATGCACATTTTACTGTCTCTCATTTAAGTTTATTTCCACAATGGAATAAAAAAATTAAAAAGGGTGATTTTATCTCACAATTTAGAGTTTATATCTAACAATTAAGACTTTTGTCTTACAACTGCCGGATTGCAAGAAAAATCCAAGATAAAAAGTCAGACAGTTATGTTTTGTTTTTGTTTTTTTGACCGAAAAAAAGAATTGTAAGATATCAAGTCAGAATTCAGAAAATAAAAATCTGACTTCTTAGAAAAAAAAAAATTTAAAACTCAAAATCATTTGTGAGATGAAAACTCGAAACTACGAGTTTATAATTAAAAATTTTTGAAATTCGCAATCGCAATTGTGAGAAAAAAGTCAGCTTTTTAAAAATTTTATTCCATGGTAGAAATAAACTTTCATACTCATTTTGTTTAAAGTTGTTGTCACATTTTCTGTTGTTTGTCGAATTTTTTGCCTCGTCGACCATCAGAAAGCTGATTGGTTTATTAGTTCTTCTGTGTGAGGTGTGCTTCATACATCAACAATAGACAGCTGGCCTTTTGATTTGCAAAAGTGACTGCACCTTAAATGAGCTTCACGTATCGTAATGTGTTATGAGACGACAGTACGCCTAAATGTAGAAATCTCTTCCATTATTGTCGCTCTTTATCACACGCACTATTTATTGTCATAGGGCTTTAAACGAACTACATTTAGTGCTCTTTAATCATTGTCAAGCTAACCTGCACTCTTAATGGTATGAAAAGAAATTAGTCTCTTAATCTGAGAATAACGATAATGTCGCTAATGATAATACAGCGCAGAACATTGTACGTCTTGAACACTCTGTTTGGTTCTCAAGCTTGTTGTTTTTTTTGTGACTGGAAGTTAACGGGGTTTGCTAATTGAATGTGTTAAAAACTCCCTTTTAGTTAGTTGATTAAATAGAATAAATACAGAAAGATGGCGTTAGATGAAACTGGAATGCTAAACTTTACTTTTTGACTATTTTATTAGAAGGTATTCTTTAATTTAAAAAGATTATTATCTGATTTCTTTAGAATTTAGGAGTTAATTTAATTGGTAAATATGCATAAGTATAATTGGATAAATGCGTATTCCAGTTTATGAAATTGAAATGATGCATAAAAGCCCCATTGTATAAAAAATTATAAGGTACTTTAAAGAGTTTTTTGTGTCTGTTTTCTATGTATGTAAGCTTTTTGATTTAGGTTATAAGATAATGAATTTCTGTAGTTTTATAGATTTGAGATTGAGCATACCTGCATAGATTTTTACACAAGCAACATTTTTTAGAAATGTAAAAAGTTTACAGTGGTGCTTTAATACCTTGCACTGTCATTTCTGAAGTCTGTGCTTACTTTCATACTGAGTTTGTTATTGGCTTTCATGTGTGCTGCTGTGGACAACCTCAACAAGACAGAATTTGTAGTAAAATACTTTTATGCTTCAGCTTTATGGGTGTTTCAAAGTTTATGTGTGAAGTCTGTGAACAAATAGGCTGGGTTTTATTGGTCGTGCTCATAATTTATTCTATGCTTTGATAGATTTCGTTACAATTTCCTTTGGTTACTCTGTCGGAACAGATTAACATATGAAGGAAGCGTGTAAACCCTCACGTCTGATTTCAAAGATAACTGTGGAGCCTATTTGTTTAAGGCCAGTGACGTTGAGCCGGAAGTAAGGTTCGATAAATGACTGAATCATTCTTTGGATCCGAATCGACTGTTCGCGCATTTGATCAGAGCGGCTCTGGAATCAACAGCTCAACGATTCACTGAACCGACTCCTATAATAAACGATAAGTGAGCATTTGGAATAAAACGCGGATTTGACTCAAAGTAAGTTACTTTAATACCCTAACATCATATCAAATTTACAAACAATGAATTGTTAAAAATATATTTACGACCCAAAAGATCTGCTTTTTAAAAAATAAACCATGCCAAGACTTTTCCAACGTAAGTGATTCTGAGTGTTGTTTAGACCTATGTAAATGCGTATATATTTTTAAGAGCTATTCTTTAATTTAAAAAGATTATTATCTGATTTCTTTATAATTTAGGAGTTAATTTAATTAAATATGCATAAGTATAATTGGATAAATGCTTATTCCAGTTTATGAAATTGAAATGATGCATAAAAGCCCCATTGCATAAAAAATTATAAGGTACTTTAAAGAGTTTTTTGTGTCTGTTTTCTATGTATGTAAGCTTTTTGATTTAGGTTATAAGATAATGAATTTCTCTGTAGTTTTATAGATTTGAGATTGAGCGTACTTGCATAGATCTTTACACAAGCGACATTTGATCAGAGCGGCTCTGGAATCAACAGCTCAACGATTCACTGAACCGACTCCTATAATAAACGATAAGTGAGCATTTGGAATAAAACGCGGATTTGACTCAAAGTAAGTTACTTTAATACCCTAACATCATATCAAATTTACAAACAATGACTTGTTAAAAATATATTTACGACCCAAAATATCTGCTTTTTAAAAAATAAACCATGCCAAGGCTTTTCCAACGTAAGTGATTCTGAGTGTTGTTTAGACCTATGTAAATGCGTATATATTTTTAAGAGCTAAATATATTATTATTATTATAATTATTTACATATATATATATACATATATAATATATATATATTATATATATATATATATATATATATATATATATATATATATATATATATATATATATATATATAAAATTGAAGATTTTAGAAGGATCACGTATGGACGTATTTGCGTCACAACGTAAAGATTCACGTTTTATGAACTAATTATTTGAAACTGTTCAAAAGAACCGATTCGCGCAAATGAGTCGCACTTCCCATCACTAATAGGGGGGTTGTTGTTCTTTTTAAAGCACACGATTTGAATTCACCTGAACAAATGTAATACTTAATAATTTTTTTAAGAAAAATAATTACTCTTGATATACATTTTAGACCTTTTGAACATAAGCATACGGCTTTTTCAACCCAATAAAACCAACCCGCTGAACAGTCACCCTCCCCGTTTTGAATAGACGAAGACAAAGGCTACCGGAAACCGGACTCCATAGTTTTCGTCAAATGGCTGATTTGTGTTCACGCGAAATCGTTTGTTTTCTAAAACCGTTTACGTTCAGTTCTTCAGAGTCTTTTCTGCGCGCTTTTTCATGGCTCTATATTTATGTTCACTAAACATGCGCCGCGGTTTAGAAATAGTTGTTACGGAGACCTGGCGGTGCAAATACAGCGACGTAAGCTAGTTATCCCGAGCGAATGAATCCCAGACCGAGTTTTAAATGCAACAAAGCGCGTTCGTTCTTTATTTTCGTTGTTTGTTTACTTCCATTTCTCACGGCGTTTCTTTTACATGCGGTCCTCGCCTGCAGAAGACCAGACCAGACTAGTAACTTCGCTAAGCTAACGAGCCGCTCTCAGAAATGGAGATCCACGTCTCGAGCCTCTTCCCGGAGATCTTAGCGATGATTTTCAACTACCTGGACGTCAAAGGCAAAGGCAGAGTCGCGCAGGTATGCACGGCGTGGAGAGACGCCTCGTACCACAAATCCGTCTGGAGAGGAGTAGAAGCCAAACTCCACCTGAGAAGAGCAAACCCGTCGCTGTTCCCCAGCCTGCAAACCAGAGGCATCAAGAAAGTCCAGATCCTCAGCCTGAGGCGCAGCCTTAGCTATGTTATCCAGGGCATGCCCAACATCGAGAGCCTTAACTTGAGCGGATGCTACAACCTAACGGATAACGGCCTGGGGCATGCATTCGTGCAGGACATCCCGTCACTGAGGATGCTCAACCTGAGCCTGTGCAAACAGATCACCGATTCCAGTTTGGGCAGGATCGCGCAGTATCTCAAGAAGCTGGAGCTGCTGGATCTCGGCGGGTGTAGTAATATCACCAACACGGGGTTGTTGCTTATCGCGTGGGGCCTTCATAATCTCAAAAGCCTGAATTTGAGAAGCTGCAGACACGTTTCGGACGTAGGCATCGGACACCTGGCCGGCATGACGCGCAGCGCCGCGGAGGGCTGCTTGAGTTTGGAGCACCTCACTTTGCAGGACTGCCAGAAACTGAGCGATTTGTCGCTCAAGCACATTTCGAAGGGCCTAAACAAGCTGAAAGTCCTAAACCTGAGCTTTTGCGGTGGGATATCCGACGCTGGCATGATCCACCTGTCGCACATGACCCACCTCTGGACTCTGAACCTGCGCTCGTGCGACAACATAAGCGACACAGGAATCATGCATCTGTCCATGGGCGCTCTGAGGCTTTACGGGCTGGATGTGTCATTTTGCGACAAAGTGGGCGACCAGAGCCTGGCTTACATCGCGCAGGGCTTGTACCAGCTCAAGTCCCTGTCGCTTTGCTCGTGCCACATCAGCGACGACGGGATCAACCGGATGGTCCGGCAGATGCACGAGCTCAAGACGCTGAACATCGGCCAGTGCGTGCGGATCACGGACAAGGGCCTCGAGCTCATAGCGGATCACCTGACGCAGCTGACCGGGATAGACCTGTACGGCTGTACCAAAATAACGAAAAGAGGACTGGAGAGAATCACGCAGCTGCCCTGCCTTAAGGTGCTGAACTTGGGACTCTGGCAAATGACCGAGGTCAAGGGTTTAGGAGACGCGTCCGAGATCCTGCCCTGCTACACCTCGTGACTACCTCAGCGATGTCTTGGTTTTTCTAGAGACGTGTATTATTTTATGAAGACGTCATGTACTTTGTGACTAAGCCTGTTCGGGAAAGAGGCCCGATGTAGTTCAAATTGAATCAGCAATAAAACACTGAACAGCCTTGCTAGGGGTATAGTCTGACGGTTCCCTTTGAATGCCTTTGTGTTTTTCTGTACTTTGTTTTAGAGCTTCATATTGAGGTAAAATGACTTTTATTCTCATTTCCACTGACAAACGCATTTTGTCACTGCCTTTAAGTATTTATCCTGAAAAACCAGCATTATACTGTTAACTGAAGAGGAAATAATGTTTACCATGTGCGTGGACAAGGAGGAAAACTTGCTTGTTGGTTTCATGTGATTCCTCGCTGGTGAAATGGAACATATGCAATTTAAACTTTGTTTAAAAAAAAGGCCAGTTTGCTTGTTAAAGACCTACAAGATGTCTGTTTATTTTCTTATGATAAATGATTAAAGCTAAAATTGTTTTTAACTGAATTGTTTCATTCCTGATATTTAAAATAAATAAATAAATAAATTGTATTCTCCAGTTCAATACAACACTCACTACATTCTATCTGAATTACATTTCTTTCCATAATTTTACTGTTTTCATTTTTCCCACCTCACACAACACTTTTAAAAAATCCTAAATGACTAAACCGTGCATATTATGTACATAAGATAACATCAAATGTGTTTATGTACATTTAATTGGAAGTAAAAAAGTGAAAAATTTATTATTTTCACAATGCTGTACATTCCAATCAAACATTAATCACAGTCAGAAAAAAAACAATAAATACTTTTTATACATGCAGAATATTGCACCACTTACAAATTGCAAATAATTATATTTAAAACTGTATGTATGTATATATATATATATATATATATATATATATATATATATATATATATATATATATTATATATAAAAATTTGTGTAATAATGAAACCATTATTGGCATAATTAATTAAATACTACAGAAAAATTTAATTAAAGTCACATTGAAAGAGAATGTGATTTTCTTCCAAATACATGCACTGTAACGGAGGTCTCTGGTTAAAATATAATTTGTATAAAATATACAATAAAATTGCGAAATAATATTTCAATTTAAAGTAACACTTTTTTTATTTGAATATATTTTTAAATGTAATTTATTTTTGTGATAAAAAGCTGAATTTTCAGCATCATTACTCCAGTCTTCAGTGTCACATGATCCTTCAGAAATCATTCTGATATGCAGAGTTGCTGATCAATAAACATGTCTTATTATTAATGCTGAAAACAGTTGTGCCTCAACATTTTTTTGGAACAGTACTGTGTTTTATACATATAATTTGTAATAAAATGTTTTAGCAAGAAGCTTGGAAGGGCACCAATGAAAATGACCAATATTTGTATTTTAATGATGCAAAGAAATAAAACGCAGCTACTTTTCAGCAGTCCTCCTCATAATTTGGCTGCTGAAATATCATGTAAATGTTTCAACAGTTTGGACAAGCCTGGTATTTTCAAACCCAGGAACGGATCCAAACTACCAGACTCTGGATATCGTCAGTGAAGCTGTTTATAAGTGCATAGAGCTTAATGTTTTCTGGGGGCATGAATATTCCTGTATTGGCATGTCAGCAGCTGTTTGAAGGTGTTCTTGAAGGTGACATTGCACAGGGCATAGCAGGCTGGGTTCACCGTACTGTTTATGTAGCAGAGCCAGTAGCCAAAGGTCCACATCGTGTTTGGAATACAGGAAGAGCAAAACGTGTTGATGAGCACCATGACATTGTAGGGGGTCCATGTGACTGCAAACGCCACCAGAATGGCCATAATGGTCCTTGTGACTTTCTTCTCCCGCAATGATAAGCCCTTCCTCTTCTGATAATGTGACACCAGACTCAGCCTTTCCTTCCCGTTGGTCATGTCCTGAGCTCCGCTGTTGGGTTTATAGCTGTTTTGCAGGTCCTTTTGGGATGTTGTTCTGAAGCAAGTAAATTTGGCCCAACTTCCTGTGGCCAGCGGAGCTGATTGGTTCTGACGGCTTCTGATGTCACTGTTAGTGCTTATGGATACGGCCTCGTCATCCCTCTGATTGGAAGAAGCGAGCACACTTCCAGATAAAGAGTCATTCTCACTCTCACGCTCTTCTCCTGCAGGTGGGTACAAGACATCTTCAGTGAGGTCTTTGATGATTATGAGATTTAGCTATATTTGATTTAGCAAACTGGGAAAAGAACATAATATTTGTGATTGACTGTGTATGGTCAGCTGCCAAGCTCCCAAAAGGACCATAAAAGTATTATAAATGTAGTTATGTCTTAGCAGCTTCAATTTCAGTCTTTTAAAATATTTCTGTAATTATAATTTATAATTATTTTAAAATATTTTATCAATGATTTTGAAGACATTTAGTGATTTTGATATTTTAACAATAAGATTTTTAACAATAAAAAAATACACACACATTAGATGGATGCTTTATATATATTACTCGTATTATGAAGCTTTTATTTGATTTTTTAGAAATTATTTATTTTATTTTCAAACAAGGTAACTAAAAATCTTTTTTTTTTTACATTTTACCTGCCTTTATATTTTAATTTTTCTTGATCTATCTATCTATCTATCTATCTATCTATCTATCTATCTATCTATCTATCTGTCTATCTGTCTGTCTGTCTGTCTGTCTGTCTGTCTGTCTGTCTGTCTGTCTATTTATCTATCTATCTAATAAAAAGTTTATTATTATGCTGCCTTTATTATTTTTTACTGTACCTGACTTTTGTTACAAATTATATCTGCTATTTTTGTTCTATGACTATTTTCTCCTATGCATATTATTAAAATAGTTAAGAAATAATTAATAAAGAAAGGGGTTCATATTTGAGTGTCCTTTCCAAACTGTTAATTTAGTAATAATTATATACTATTACTATTATAGTATTTTATATTTTGAACTAGAGACATTTTTTAGTTATCATTTTAATTTAGGTTTTAATATTTGTATGTGTTTTTGACCTTTTATTTTTTTATTTTATTTATTTAGAATTTTTTTGTTCTTTAAAAAATATTCCTGCTTAGCCTTAATTTATTTTAGTTTTAGGAATTTTAATACTTCAGTTTATTTATTTTTTTTCTGTTGCCAAAGCAATTTCAAATTTTTGTGTAAGTTGTTTAGGTTTTTTACCTAATATTTATATTTTATTTGATTTTTTTCAGATTTATTTCAATCAACACAAATGTTATTAAACTGATATATTTTTTAAACTAACATTAGTTAACAATAACAACACTAATTGAAAAAGTTTCTGGTATATTTTTATGCTACATGTTTGTCTTTTTTGGAGCTTGACGGCCCTTGGCCTTTGCATATAAATTGTGTGAAACATTATAGAAAGTGTGAACATTCTTCAAAATATTTCCCACTGAAGTAAAAAGTAATCCAGGTTTGGAATGATGAGAATATTTGGAATGACTTACCTGTAGTGGCATCTGAAGCCCTCTGCTTGCGTAGGACCATATCCTCTCCTGCTTGGATTGACTTCCTCTCCGTACTGTTCCCAGCTGTGGGTCCAGCCTGGACTCCATCATTACTGACTCTAGAAACTCTCCGGTTGTCTCTGCTTCGGACGCGGCTGCGGCTGGCTTTGGAGATCTGCCAGTACAGTACGGTCATGGTGACGACCGGCAGGTAGAAGGCAGCGATGGCTGTGCCGAAGGTCACCACGGCATTGGAGAAAAACTGGATGTAGCACTCGCCCTCGGGAACCGTCCGGCTGCCCGTGATGAACTGCCAGAACAGGATAGCCGGAGCCCAGAGAATGAACGACAGGATCCATCCGGCGGCGATCATCATGCCTGCCATCCTGTGGGTCCTTTTGGCCGGGTAGCTGAGAGGCTTGGTGACGCAGAAATATCGGTCAAAGCTGATGATGAGGAGGTTCATAACAGAGGCGTTGCTCACCACGTAGTCCAGAGCCAACCAGAGGTCACACACCAAAGCTCCTAAAGGCCAGCGGCCAGTCACAATGTATACAGTGTACAGGTTCATGGAGAAAACGCCGATGAACAAGTCAGCACATGCTAGACTGAACAGGAAGTAGTTGTTGACCGTCTGGAGGTTCCTGTTGACCTTGATGGAGAGCATGACCAGCACATTGCCGATAATTGTGATCAGGCTTAAAGTGCTCAGGCCGAGAATGATGAGAACAAGCTCGACAAGAGAGAAGGGACTGTCTAGGGAAGAGTCAGTCTTGTTAGCATGGCTGGAGTTTGGAGGAAGAGTGAAGTTGGACATCTCCATCTTTCCTCATCACAGGACATGCACATCAGAGCCTAAGGGATAAAAATGAATATTGTTACTTACATTTACAGATGCTTTTACTTGGGTCAGTAAGCAACCGCATGGCCCAAAGTACCCTAGAAACTGCATAGTAACAGGATAAAACCATTTAATAAACTCTAGCAACTGCGTTAGCAACAGGATAAAACCATTAAGAACATTATAGCAAAAGAATATTAAAGGCAAAAAAGTTACATCTGGAAACAAATGCTTAGATCTTTAGACATTTTTATAGTTTTGAAGTTTATTTTTAGTTTGTCTTTGTCAATTTTCAAAACATTTTGTATCAATAACTAAAACTACAAAATATTTAGTATGATTTATTATATATATATATATATATAATATATAGATATATATATATATATATATGTATATATATATATATATAAATATATATTTATTTATATATATATATTATCAAATCATTTTTACTATAATTAGCTTTGAAGTCATAAAATACTTTTTATTTTGGTTTCAGTTTCTCCAATTATATTTTTATTTTGGTCTTTTTTTCAAAAATATTTCAGTTTAGCTTTAATATAATTTTATAGTTGGCAAGACAACATTTCTATTTTAAGTTTTTAAATTTTTCTTCTAATATTTATATTTTACTTCCATTTTATTTCAATTAATATTACATGTTTTATTCATTTTAGTAACAATAACAACACTAAATAACAAGTTTTCAATTAGTCTTTTCAATTTTCAATATATTTTGTTTTAAAAACTAAAACTAAACATTTATTTTGAAGTCATAAAATGCATTTTATTTTTGTTCAAGTTTTTTCAATAACATTATTTTTATTTTGGTCATTTATTTATTTTTTATTAAATTTGTATTTAATTCATTTAATTTCATTAACAATAGATTAAATACTTTTTTTGGGCCACTATATATTTCTTGCATTTTTTACTACATTAGAAATACAATACATTGTTCAGTAAACATCAATGCTCTCTTTAAAATGCATAAAACGCTGTTAAAAAGGCCACTCCTGTTTTTATTGTTCAGAATATTACAGCCCGTACCGTGTGGAAAGTGAACTAGGGTGCATGTGTGCGGATGGAGTCTGTTTGACAAACATCGTTCTCAAACAGAGAGTACATCTGTATTGTTTTGCTGGGCTCTTTGCTGCCAGATTTCCATTAAGGCACAGGAGAGAAGCTTCACATTGATGGGAGTTATAATACTGCAGGGAAAACATGACTCTGATATTATCACACAGAGTTTAATGTAGCTGCATGGAGGAAAGGATTCTAATAGCATATGTCTCATTTACTGTAGCCAGGATGGCCTCTGGGAGCAATAAGCGCATTAGCTTTAACAGAACAGCATGTACTGTACTTCACACTTCAGCTTGGATCAGCACCAAAAACTGCATTCTCAACAACTAGATTTAACAGGGTTTGATGAAAACATGTTAGCATGTTAAAAACAGCTAAACCAGCCTAAACTGGTTCCCTTGTCTTAGCTGGTTTAAGCTGGCAGTAGCTGGTTTTAGCTGGTCTCCCAGTCTGGATGAGCTGGGGTGTTGCTATGTGTTGCTAAGTGTTTTAGAGGGTTGCTATGGTGTTGCTATGGTGTTCTGGGTGGTGTTTAGCATGTTACTATGTGGTTGCTGTGTTGTTGCTATGTGCTTGCAAAGATATTCAATTTTTTAGCATGTTACTACAGTATGTGATTGATGATGTGTTGATTTGTGGTTTCTTAAGTGTTGTAGAGGGTTGCTAGGTTGTTGCTAGGGTGTTCTGGTTGGTGTTTAGCATGTTACTCTGTGGTTTCTAGGGTGTTGCTTCTGTTTTGTAGCATGCTTTACCATGTTTTTTTTAGCAGTATCTGTTACTGCTAACTAAGCAGCTCTTTGTAAAGTCATCACGGGCGGAGCTATATATGATTTAAATTTTATATAATGCAAACAGATGGTATATGTCGTTCTTATAGGTGAGCTCCTGAGCAAATATGTACTCTGTCAATGAGAGTTTGGGTTGATTTAGAGTGACTGAGGTTTTGTTTTAACTACTGTTCTCAAAAGTGAATGGCCTATTCTGTTTGTTAAGAGTAGATATAGTGGGGTCTGGTCACCATCACTCTCAGAATAAAGAATAAAGCTGAGGATGTGTGCTGGTGTGTTTTATATTCTCTTTGAAGTATAAATGACATTATGAGCTAATCTAATATGAATAATGTCAATATGGTACAACATATTACTGAAGCTCTTGGTATTTGTCTGCTGTTTTAAGTTAGATTAATAATAGCACTAATGTGCTGTCACATTTGCTCACTTCTCGGAGACCAGTTCTTGTTGGCAAAAACAATGAGGACAGAGCAAAATATCAAGATGGAAGGTGTTAAATTGTGAAAACATACATATTCATTCTTTATTTTAAGATTGTGCTGATTTCAGTCACCCATCTTCACCCTTCTAGCTGGTGCCACAAGTTCTTGTTAGAAAGCCAGGGGCAATACAGCACAGCCATGTGGGAAATATCTCAGTGCTGTGACAAAGAACAGCAATCTTAGCACCAGTGATACAATTTGTACCTTAGATTAGTTTGTGTGTGTATGTTTATGTGTGTTTAGCTTCTGAAATTCTTTACATATTTGTTTTATAGTTTAGGGCAGCATGGGGCTAGTTGTCACAATTGTTACTCTAGTGTCACATGGTAGGTTAGTTTTTGAAAATCACTTTCTGCATAGGCACATACTTCAACCATTATTGTGCAGGCAGAAGAAGAAAAAAATATGTATATATATACATACATATAAAAAATACAGTACAAATATGTACATTTTTGTGACAACATGCCCCAATAGAGAACCTATATAGGGCTAAGTTGTCACATTGTAAACTGTTATAGACTTTTCAGCTAAATTTAAACAGTAAAACAATTATGAAATTCAAAACAGTAATGAAACATCAACATTTTCACTGTTATTCTCTAAAAAATAGTTAAACAATATTAATTTTAAACAATAAAGCATTTATGAAGTGCAAAGTAAATGGTAATGCTCAAATATTACTTTAGCATACACATGTTGTCATAAAACACATGGCAACATGTGACTTCATATGTGATGGCTCAACTTCAAATCAGCTCAAATCATAAAAAGCTCAAATCATAAAAATAACAACAACAAAAAAAAAAAACGGCATTAGTACTACCAATTATCTAATACCTTATTTCTGCAGTCAGATGTCCTTCATTGTCCAGTCATATCTTCTATGGGTGCAGATGATTGTCAAAAGCAACTGTCTTGTGTGAGGATCAGGGTGAGCTGTCTATCTGTCTGTCTGTTGTTCTCTGCAGTGACAGTCTGTAAATGAGCTCTATGAGTGTGTAAACGTGAGGGTGGGCTCTAAACACACCTACATGAAAGCCCAGTGAACCATAAGGAGCGTGGTAGAGCTTAAACATGAACGGAACAAATGTTAAAATGATCTATCTATCTATCTATCTATCTATCTATCTATCTATCTATCTATCTATCTATCTATCTATCTATCTGTCTGTCTGTCTGTCTGTCTGTCTGTCTGTCTGTCTAGCTGTATGTCTATCTATCTATCTGTCTATCTATCTATCTATCTATCTATCTATCTATCTATCTATCTATCTATCTGTCTGTCTGTCTGTCTGTCTATCTATCTATCTGTCTGTCTGTCTATGTATTTATCTATCGATCAATAATAGAATGGAATATTATAACATATTAGAAGTATTAAACTGTAACAAATTAGAACATGTGAACATTAGATACCACAGTCTTTAACTTGCATAGAAACACAAATACATACTTAGGATCGCTGTGGTGGACAGTAGGGTAACACACTGAGGTCAGACATAATACACATTCACCTGCTGTCTCTCTCTTATTTGTTCTGTTTCAGGAATGGCTGTAAAGTTCTTTATAAAGTTAAGGTAAATTTGTTGAAGTAGAGGTTTCTTATGGGTATGTATTTATGACAGTGAAGGAGGAAGTGCGTCTCTTTCTTGATCTCTCCTGTCTGACAGTGAGCACACACCCTTTGCTCTCTGGGTAACCAGCTCTTTCTGTGTCTGCCGGTCTTGATGGCTAAACTGTGCTCACTGAGGCTGTACTTGGTCAGGATCTGTCTCTGCTTTGTGTCTCTGACACTTTGGAGATTATCTTCCAATTCATAATTTGATTTTAGAGTTTGATAGAATTGTAATTTACTTTGTGTTTTAGTTTCCTGGTCCCAATGTTCCAGATATGTGTTTTTAGATTGTCTGATAATGTGATTTATTTTGATGTTCGGATGAGAAGCAGTGCTGGTTTGAGACTGGATAGTGTTAGTAGAGTTAGTAAGGTTAGTAAGTCTCAGAACTGCTTTTAAATGTAGCGATTCTGTGGGACTTGATTTAAGATGCATCCAGAATTTAAGGGATCTTTTATGCATATTAATAATCAATGGAAATCAATGGGCCTAATTCTGCCCTACATGCATTATTGGGTGTTTTTCTTTGTAGTTTTAGAATCATTTTGCAGAATTCTGTGTGTAGGACTTCTGTTGGATGTATGTCCCATCTAGTGTAGCTCTGATGCACCCCAAACCTCACTTCCATACAGCGCTATGGGCTGAATCACACTATCAAAGAATTTACACCAAATTGGAAGCGGTATTTCAGTATTTTGGATTTTTTCTTGATTGCATATAGAGCTCTTCGAGCTTTATCTTTGAGAGCATTCACTGCCGAACTGAAACTCCCTGATGCAGTGAGGATCAGGCAGAGGTAAGTGTACTGCAGCGTGTGTGCTAGGGCGGTGCTGCCTAGACTGAACTGGTGTCTGTGTTCCTGACATCTGGCTTTTTCTGAAAGACCATAATGTCTGTCTTTTTGAGGTTTAAGTTGTGCTTTTAGTTGTCCAGCAGGTCCAGGGGCTGCTGTAGTCCCTGTGTGGTGGATGACAGCAGCACTCAATCATCTGCATACAGCAAAAGCTTGATGTTTTTGTCTTGTAGAGAGAGTCCAAGGGTTGTAGACTGTTCCAACTGCACCGTTAATTCATTAATGTAAATGTTGAACAGCGCTGGACTCGGGCTACAGCCCTGCTGCACTCCTCTTTTCTGGGTGAAGATTTCTGTATGTTTGTTGCCAATTCGGATTGCACATTTGTTGTTTGAATACATTGATTTTATAATGTCAGAAACTTTACCCCTACACCACTTTGCAAAATCTATCTATCCATCTATCTGTCTGTTTATTTATTTATCTAACAACAGTAATAGGCTGGAGGTTATAATAAATCCCTTCTCCCACAGAACTGCTCTTTTGGTGGTTTTCTGCTGAATAATTTGGGCTCGGGCTGCTGTGAGCAGTTACAGCATCCCGGTGAAAACATCTGTCGTCAGAAGGTTCTGTCAAACATCTCATCACAAGTACCAAGAGACAAAACCCACTCTCAGGTCCTGTTAATACTGTACATTCCCCAGTGCCACCAGACCATAGGAAGACTGTCCTACTGACACTGTTGCTGAAATATACTGCATGCTGGTTATCCCACACTGACAAATGCCGCACTATTGTTTCTTTTTTTAATGTAAAAATATTTTACAACAAATGTGCTTTAAAAAAAATAATGATGATGATAATTATAATAACCAATAAAGCTTTAAAATTTATCAAAGCTTTATGTCTCTGTTATTATTTCTATATTACCTTTATTAGTATTATACTACATTGCTAACATGTTCATCATAGAAGAAAAGTATTCAGGTCATTGTGAGTATGATTTAATGTCCTGAATGATTATACATTTTTTTTTGTTTTGGTGTTATTATTATTATTATTTTGTGTTTGATCAGTAAGACCTATTCCATGCTGTTGCAGTGATCAGCCGCTTGGTGGTACTGCTGAGCAGAGTATTGTCTGCCATGTAAAATGAATCTCAATTACTGTAAAATCTTTTTCCAAAGTTAGCTTTGTGAGAAATGAGAACAAAGGTAAATCAGCAAAATCCTAACAAAACGACCATGAAGCTTGAATTTAGTGCATAAACGTATCATTCATTTAAATAAAATTATTGCAAAGATAAGCACAATGTAATCACAAACACTGACATACGCACACTTATCCCCTCAGGTCCTGTCTCAGCAGTGTCTCTACATTCAAGCAGCACAGCAAGCAATCAGTGCCCAAGCTTAACAAGTCTCACCACGCTGCAGAAACAACAATTAGGCTATCTCTGTTCTATTGTCTCATCTCACCACTTTAGCATTTATCATAAAAACACATACGAGATTACTGCACCCCGTCATTTTCAGTGCAAAATATGTGTTGTGTCTCTTTATTAATTCAAATATAATTAGTTTATTATTTAGTATTTCATTAAAAGACACGAAAACGCAAGCTTCTTTTGTTTTTAACAATAAAATATTGAACAAAACTGATTCGAGGAAAACTTTGAACTAGAATGCATACACACCAATCCTAGTGCAAAATATTATTTAAAATTTTCAATTTACTTTTTAAAATATTGTTTCAATGGACTGTAGTAGCATTCATATATTTTGTTTATACTATGAATACATTCATATAAAAGTCATCCTACCCTTGTTTTTAGATGACTAACCCTATAAGATACATGTAAAGCCTCAGTACAAAGGTTAATGATGACTTTTCCATGGGCCGTCTTACAGTTTTTCATGGCTGCACAAATGCAAAAGTGAGTTTTGCCTAGAACTAAAACTAGTCTGTAATTCTATGTATATTCTACAGTCACAACAATGAATGGCACTATAAATCAGTGTAATGAATGTTCAGTCGCCATGATTACTCTCATTTTAAATGGATTGAATGCTCCCTGCCTTCCATTGTGGTTCTTTAGGAAAATACAGTAGTCACGGATATGTGGGGAAACTTTGCTCGTTGGTTTGCATGCTCATGACATTTGAAATTTAAATAGTATGTAAAATAATAAGGCTGGCTATGATAATATTTCTAAAGCTTATGTATGAGCTCATCTTTTGATTTTTTTTGTATGGTTATGTGCCACCTATAAGAAAATCTCCTAAATCTGAATCTGTTTGAATATGGTTAGACTTGTGACCCGACCGACCAGATGTGGCCTCATTCATCTCACCAAATGGAGCCATTTCCTTCATAAATTATTCATATTCACCCACCTATGCAGACATAATAAATAAATAAATAATAAATAAAAATAAATAAAATTGTGAAACAATGTAGTAGAATTGTTTTAAACACTGTTGTGAGGATATTAATTAAAGGGAGATTTTATTGTTAAATTCAATTGAAATTATATCTAAAGTGCAGCTAAAACAGTTTGATTGGCATGAAATTCAGAAAAAGAAAGGAAAATATATAAACAATATATAACAATAAATAAACAATAAATAATAATTAACATATAAGTATACAATAAAAAATATATAATATATAATGTACTGTAAATAAATTAAAGAATTACAAATAAATAATATATAAGCAATATTAAGTATTTCAAAGCATATTAAGCTTATCAGAAATTTAATGAAATAAAATATAATTATTAATATATAATGTAAAAAATGAAAACAAATACATAAAATAAAATATGATGCATTTTATTAAGTATTTTAATAATGTATTTTATTTAAATATTATTAAGCTTTTCAGAAATGTCATTAATTAAATAATATATAACTGTTAATGCCTAAATTATTTTAATAAACACAAAAATACAAATAAATATTATGATTTGTATTAAAATAAATATATAATTACTAATATATAAATCGTGAAAATAAAATAAAGAATTATTTACATTTCATTAAATAATAAATAACTACTATTATACGTAATGTAAATAAATCCAAATAATTACAAAACAAAATATTATGAAAATATTATGCATGTGTAGGCAAGCGTAGAAATGCTGTGGCATCAGAAATTATTATTTTTTTCTCCGCAATTTTTTTTTTGAACAGTAAACACTAAAAATCTGACTTCAGAGCAACCTGGGATCAAAATGCGCGCACCCTCGCGTACACGCGTGTGCGCGGGAGCGTGGATTCCAGGCGCGCGGCCGAGGAGGGGGATTTATGCATGAAAAGAAACAGGAAACTCCAGCGATCTGTGCGCTACTTTAACAGCAGTGGGCGACGCGGAGCGTGAGACTGGGCGTTAATGACTCAATTTTCAGGTTATTCTTAATCAACCATGGCCGTCAAGGCACTCGACTGATTACGGACACCCTTTATTTAACTTGAGAAACTCCAGCGCAGGGAAAACTCGAGTTTGAAGAGACTGCGCGCTGTGTGAGTGTGTTTTAATTTGAGAAACTCCAGCGCAGGGAAAACTCGAGTTTGAAGAGACTGCGCGCTGTGTGAGTGTGTGTGAGAGAGAGAAAGAGAGAGAGAGAGAGAGAGAGAGAGAGTTGGGCGTGAGACGTCGGGGTGGCTACGTCAAAGAATAACGTTAAACCATTAGTGCATGATATTTCTTTCTTCCTCGCATTTTTTCGCTTCTTCGACTTCTTTTATCGTTCGAAAGCGTTTGAATCTCCAGAAAGATGGGGTGCACCCTGAGCTCGGACGACAAGAGCGCCCAGGAGAGGAGTAAAATGATTGACAAAAACCTGCGCGATGATGGAGAGAGAGCGTCGCGAGAGGTCAAGCTGCTGCTGCTGGGTGAGTTAGCCGCTCCGCTAGTGAGTGAACAAGACCATTAAAGTGCACTTAACGGCAACTATTAGACATCTGGGCACTGGATTCAATATTTCAGTGGAGAATAAATAAGTCAAGTGCATATTTATGGACGCTTGAAACTTTTCTTTCCGTAGTTAACGTACCGCGCTGGTGTCTCGGCTAGCATGCGAAGCTAATCCACTCAGTGAACTGTACCGCTCGAGTCATTTAACACTGCTTTTAAGAGTTTAGTTTATGTTTCTTTACAGTAGAGACGGAATTCTCGCGTAAGGGGTTTTATTTGCCTGTTTTCTGTCTTTTTTATTTTGGCTTTGACCAAATAAAAGTACTGGTTTGCATATTCGCCGAGTGGCCAGTTAGACGCAAACGGCTCTCTGCTAATCCAGCCAACAAAAGACTAGTTTAATCTAATTTAATCCGAACTGCCTGATTTACTGAGATGGATCTGATAGATTACCCTAAACCTCATCCGATTATGATAAATGAGCTTGTGCATACGGAGGGTCCTGCTGGGTGCTTGCTTGGGGTAAACTGGAGAGGATGATGCTAGATGGGCTTAAAAAGTGGTCCTGGTGATTTTAGAAATATCACGAGTCTGGAAAGTCCTACATTTGAATGTGTGATTCATTCGATTTATTACTTATGTAGGTTTTCCAACACACAGCTCTTAAATAATCTAGAATAAATATATATAAAAAATGTAATCAGCAGATATTGTTAATTTTATTTAATCACATATTCACTTATTTATTTGCATTTAGACCATGGTTATCCCCTTTAGAATATGTTTGTGTGTGTATATATATATATATAATATATATTATATAATATATATATATATATATATATATATATATATATATATATATATATAAAATATATATATATATATAATATATATATATATCATATATAAATATTATATATAATATATATATATCCTATATAAGTCCTATAAATTTTGCTGTTGGCTATAAAATTTTCAAATGTGCAATAATGGAGTTTAATGGAGTTGCATATTGTAAACAATATCTGTAGTTTTTTCTTCTGTTATCTTAAAGCAGTCAGCTTGTTAATTCATTGATTTACATAGAGGCCACTTGTTTCTCAGTTTCCGATTCCGGTTTTGCATATGTTTCTGTGGTACTTTTCCTGTATTTGTGTGCGAGAGCTTTTTTTTGTGGACCGTGAGTAATGAAGCCGAACAATTTATTCGCTTGTGGTGCTTGAAACATTTGTTTGCTTTTTTTGATTATCGATGGTGTGTGCAACTTAAACATACTATTTGTTTTACAGAAATGTCACAAGCTCCCTAAAAAGAAGCACTTGGTGCCGTTTACATGCAGTTTTATTCATTTCAAAGAGCTTTGGTGTGCCAGTTCCCTTGCAAACAATCATGGTCAACTTTTTTTTGCTTGGATCTGGCCATTTAATTATCATTTTATTGTCCATTTTCCCATTGGCCCCTCCTTTACTTGCTGTGTAAATTGTCAGAGGACATAAAACCTGCCCTTACGCCATCAAACTTTAGGTAATTGGCATATAAATATCTAATTAACTGGATTCCCCCTATGTGCTGATTCATTATACGCCCTCTGTGTGCCGCCTTTCTTGGGTTTGTTTGCTTTTTGGCATTGCGGATCAACAGCATATGTCCCAGCGCCTGCTGTAAAACAGGCTGGAGTTCCTGTTTAGACTATAGAGGGGACAAATGGTGACTGCCAGGGTTGTTGTTACTAAGAATAAATCCACTGCTGTGAAGAGAAAGTACCTTCATGGCTGGTTATTCAAAGAATTTTTTTGTGTCACAAAAGTCAATGAGCATCACAAATGCATATCAAAATGTTGTAATACCGTGAAGATGAGCATGTCTTTACGATATAGAGCGTGTTTATCGTGCGTCTCATGCAGTTGTTGTTGGTTGCCTAGGAACCAAAGAGCCAGTTCAAATTACAGCATCATAAACGCAGCCGCAGGAGACCAAACAAAAGGTGAAACCAGTGCTTTGGGAGTCAAATTCAGTGTGTGGCATCAGAAACTTGGATTGATACATCTTAGAATAAAGCAAGCATCTATATAATTGCTAATGCTTATGATTAAGGATTTAAACCCAGCCCTAACCCAAGCAACGGGTTTGGCCCACCATCTTAAACAGTTTTCTAGCTTCAGTTTGAAAGGTTTCATTTCGAAAGGATTTATAAAGCATTGCTCTGCTAAATTTTGTGGGCATAATTTAAAAATATAATCTGTACGATTTGAAATTTAGCATAAGGGTGAAACATTTCGCGATGCATAAGTTTTCACGAAAATTCATCGCATTGACAAACAGATGCATTTATTGCCACACGTTTGACAGAGAATGATACATTTTTTGGCGGCAGAATTTTTCTGAAATTTTGCAAAATTTCAGTGTCTGCAGTCTTGTTGGTAATATGTTGGTAATACATTTACGAAATGTAGGCCTAGTCAACAAGAAGTCCATTTTCAACTGTCAAAAATGTAGATTCTGTGAAGTACAGTGCATGCAGTTGTTGGTCAGCATCACTAATTTGCATGAAAAACTCGAACACGATGTGAAATCTGTGGGGAGAAATTTGTGCAAAATTCACCAATTTTCAAATTGAGGTTTTCAATTAAAGTCAATGTATTTTGCCTGCAAAATTATTTGAAATTCACATTTTGAATCTTTAAAATTTTTAAATTCTTTGACAACTGGAACTATTGATTAATTTTTATGAACGCTTTGATATATTTGAGGAAGCATTATGGTTTTTGTTGGAGGACGATTAATGGTGTGGATGAACATTAAGTGCCGCAAGCCTTTCATCAAGTGATGTGGGAGTTTTGTGGGGGTCTCTGGTGTAAATGCAGTGCTCTTGTGTTTGGTCTCTTGCGGTAGGGTTTCAATCTGTGTGAGAGATGCTGATGTGGCCTAATTGCTGTGTTTGTGCTTTGGGACCAAGATAAAGAGACGTCCTGGTTAATTGAAACGTTCGCTCATTGAACGGATGAACTCCAGTCTCACGGAAGGCGGAGAAGTGTATGGGAGTATTGATATTTTCCTGAATGTAGGTAAATTAAAGACCAGCTAGCCTTTTTCTGAAATGGCAGAATTTAAATTGAAAACACACATTGTTTGACAGCACTAGTTATTTCTTTAGGGTCTTTTTAAAAAAGAAATTAAGTTTTATTCAGCAAGGATGTTATAAATTTTGCAAAAGATTAAACTTATTAAACTAAGCAGCACAATGGTTTTAAACTTTGATAATAAGAAAGTTTCTTGAGCATAAAATCAGAATATTAAAATAATTTTTGAAAGATCCTGTGACACTGAAAACTGGTGTATTGATGGTGAATATTCAGCTTTGCCAACACAGGAAAAAATTATACTTTTAAATGCCTTGTAAAAGGCAGTTATTTTAAATTATAATAATATAATGCTACGCAATATTAACAGTATTACTGTTTTTACTTCAATCAAATGAATGCAGCCTTAGTGAGCATAACATTTCTTATGAAGATAATAAAACAAAAACATAGTGTCCAAAATTTTTTTATATATTGTGTTTTTTTTTAAAATGTGTGTGTATTTTATTTTTACAGTTTTTTTTAACATTTTTGAGTGTGGGTGTGGGATATAGCGAAACGATATGATCATGCACATCTAGTCAGTAAATCTGGTTCTATGATTACCGCTAAATCGCCATCACCTGCTTTCAAATGGAGCAGCATTTAATAGACAGAGCCATAGATCACTGACAAGCTACGCAATATCGTGTTCATTATCGCAGATGAATCGCCTTCGATAATGAACGCGATATTGTGTAGCTTGTCAGTGATCTACAGCTCTGTCTATTAAATGCCGCTCCATCTGAAAGCAGGTGATGGCAATTTACCGCTAATCAGGGAACCGGCTTTACTGACGAAATGCGCGTGACAATCGCATGCGATATATCGCCCAGCCCTATTTGACAGCCTTAAATCATCTTTTTATCAACCCCCCTTCATTTTCTGCATTCCCCCTTTGTGACCCTCTGGGGATCATTGGAGCTCAGTTTGAAATCCTCATTTCAAGTAACCGATTCTAAAGATTTTGATTCTTATATTTGCTGTCTGCTGCCTGCGCCGACATACTCATCTTAACATATAGCTAATCTGTTTACAAAAGCCTGTCTGTAATCCCATTACAGTGAGGTGACTTTTAATTAATCCATTAAGATTATCACCTACACACTTCCTCACATCACTGCTGACTGTTGAAGCCAGTTGCTTTTATTCCTCTTGTTAACATACAAGGGAGTGAAATATCCACTTAATGAGGCTAAATAGCCTCAGTTTCGGAGATTGTTGGTTTGGGCCGTTTCCCATGACATCAGTTTTTCCCCCCACTTCCCTATATTTTTATATCACTTGTTTGTCATCATATGAGTGGCAAGGATGCACATTTCAAGTTTTAAGTTGTTAATGTCTCCTCCCCACCCAGTTATTACTTGTGGTGAAATCAAAGGAACCTTCTGCTCAATCTGATACCAACAAATACTTCTGCTGAGCTGGCAGAAGCCACGAATGCTTGATCCTTCAGAGTCAGATCCTCATACTCTTTTATGGAGCAAGGAAGGATCTGGAATTTTTGGGTGTGTGTCCATCTGGCTAACACGCTCGCTCTTTCTCTTGCAGGGGCTGGTGAATCTGGAAAGAGTACAATTGTCAAACAGATGAAGTAAGTTTCAACCCCTATTATGTCATCCTAGTTTCGTACGGTTTAGAAATCACTCAGGATGTAAGAGATAGCAGTGTTTATTTAAATAAAATGTGAAGTACATAATCCTTTGATTATGGACATGGTTAATTAAGGGACTTTTATAGCTTTTAAGCATTTTAAACATTCTCAGAGTCATTAGAATTAAGCAACAGGGCAGGTGTAGGGATATATCTTCACTTTTAAGGTGTTTTTGTTTGTTTGTTTGTTTTTTTGCCTCAGCACGGTCTATATTCGCAATATACTTGCCAGGAACTATTAGCTTTATTACTTGAATTAATGCCATTGTCTTGTCTCCCACAGGATCATCCATGAAGCAGGCTACTCAGAGGAAGAGTGCAAACAGTTCAGAGCCGTGGTCTACAGCAACACTATCCAGTCCATCATTGCCATCATAAGGGCCATGGGCCGCCTGAAGATTGACTTTGCGGATCCTGGGCGGGCTGTAAGTGCTGCTGTTTTAATGTAAAGTAGGGTTAAATGCAGGTAACTTATTTTTGTAATGCTAAAGCATCAAAGGAAATCAAGATGCTTTTGATTGGCTGTTTTGCAGGATGACGCAAGGCAGCTGTTTGTGCTGGCCGGCTCTGCAGATGAGGGATACATGACGAGCGAGCTGTCAGGAATCATCCAGCGCCTGTGGAAGGATGGCGGCGTTCAGGCTTGCTTCAGTCGCTCCAGAGAGTACCAGCTCAATGACTCGGCTTCATAGTGAGTGTCTTTTTTGCCATTTTTTTTTTTCTTTGCTGCACAGCCCGTTTCCCACATAATGACTTTTGCGCTCTCCACATAATCCAGCTCCATTTCCACTGTGGCTGCTGAACACGTCAATGGTTTGTGCACTGTGTGTGGACATTGCATTTACATTGAGTTATTATTGACGTTATTCCATCCATTATGGTCCATGATTCAAATATCCTTTATGCAAACTTTTCAAAAATGCAAATTTGTCCTGTGTTCTCCAAGCATGCTGTGAACCCTTACCTTTTGCATACAACCCAGATGAATAAGACATATTCACAATAGACAATTTTATGACATAATAAAAATGAGATGTGTCTAGCAAATCAAATTTAGAAGGAATGTATGCTGCTCTTCAAAAATTTGGGGTCAGTAAGATTATTTTAATGTTTTTGAAAGAAGTCTACATGGGAACACTTTCCTTAAAGCATTTATGTATTATAAAGGGTTATTAAAGGGTATGATGCCTTATAATTATTCATAATATACTGTGTAATATATCTAGCTGTAAATAATTATAATGCATAGTATAATAATGAATTGAACTGTTATAATGTATTAACTGTGGTTGCAATTATTCATGAGATTGTACAATGCAATTAGATGCTGTTTACACTAAGTGCACATAGCTATAGAGTCTATTTACACTACTCTAAAATAGCAGGTTTTTCTGCTATTTTTACTGCTTATTGCAAATAGTGGCAACTATCGGGACCTCAATATTGTAGTACGTTATAATACACATGCAATAACAACGTATTGAGTGTTAAAAAAAAATACACATTTTTAAAAATCTGGAAAAAAAACCCCTCAAACATCTAGAAAATCAGACCCTTGGTTCATTTGTATTAAATCAAATTCACCTGATAATTTATTTGATTTAAAGTCACAGAAATGAACTGGTTAAAAATGCCAATTTTTGTATTTTTTTTTTTTGCTGATTTCTTTTTTATTTGCCATTTATTATGATAGGACAGTTTAGATCTGACAAGAAGCGAAGTGGGGGAGAGAGAGGGGGGTGGGATCGGGAAAGGTCCTCGAGCCGGGATTCAAACTCGGGATGCCCATAATGCAACCTGTTGAAATAATTTCACCTTAAAGTCATTAAATAGATTTTGAATAACTTTCTAATCAGCTGAACTGTGTATTTCCCTCTCTAGCTATTTGAATGACCTAGACAGAATATCCAGTTCTTCCTATGTCCCAACTCAGCAAGATGTCCTGAGGACCAGGGTGAAGACAACTGGTATTGTAGAGACCCACTTCACTTTCAAGGACCTTCACTTCAAGTGAGTATTGCCATCCACGCTTAAACTGAAAAAAAAATATATATATATATATTTCTTTTTTTTTTGAGACTCTTTCTGAGAGTGACTTTTGATGCGTGCATGATTCATCTGCCCGCTTTATTTGAGTCATCTGTTTATGCATTATTTTTATCATAGTCTTTGTTGGATAAGCTTGTCTGATCAAAATCATACATAGATTAAACCAATATTTACCAAAATTCCTAGTAAATGTCATTGCGTTAAGTGTGACTCTCCCAGAGTGCTTCTCACCACCCACATCTCCTGTACTTTTCAGAATGTTTGATGTGGGCGGCCAGAGATCTGAGAGGAAGAAATGGATCCACTGTTTTGAGGGAGTGACCGCCATCATCTTCTGCGTGTCTCTCAGCGACTATGACCTCGTCCTGGCTGAAGATGAGGAAATGGTGAGTCCTCAAACAAGATCTCTTTCAGTATCAGCATCAAGTGCATCACGAAACAGAAACTTTGCCTTTTAAAGTTCCTCCCAAACAGTGCTTTATTTCTCTTCTTTTAGAACCGAATGCATGAGAGTATGAAGCTGTTTGACAGCATCTGCAACAACAAGTGGTTCACGGATACTTCCATCATCCTATTTCTCAACAAGAAGGATCTGTTTGACGAAAAGATCAAAAGAAGTCCGCTTACTATTTGTTTCCCAGAGTATACTGGTATGAACAGCTAAAAATTCCTGATTCCTAGTTATTTATTTTAAGTTCAGTTTGTACAGTAATACTTTATAGTGTTTTATAGAATATTGTGTATTATAGACAAATAAGACAAAGTCGTTGTTATGTAAAGCATCAAATAGACATTACAAAAAGTAGCATCAGCAAGAAATATTTTGTTAAAAAGTTTTTACACATACTCTTTTGTGACTGTATATTTCAAGTTGGAAAAGACATTTAGTTCCCACTTTAAGTGACCCTTAGTTCCCAGGTCATCTACAAGATGAATTAAAATGCTATAAAAGATGAGACCTAAACACATGACAGTATGATTGAAATGTTAAAATGTAAAATAATAATAATAGAATATATTCTATATAAACACGTTTATTCTGTGGCACCTAAAAACATTATTTGGCGTCTTAAGTTTTTTTGGCTTCTTACTCAATTTTTTTGTCTGGAGCCCTGATATTGTGTCTAAAGTAACACAATATTCACTTCTTATTTATTGAACTGTTGTATAAGATCAGTAGGCTATCACATTAGCACTCGTGCAGCACTCATGTGATATTGCACTTATTGCTAAACTATATGATGTAAATATGAGACAAGCTCAAATGGGAATTTTTGCCTCGTATCTTGAATTTTTAGGGACATTCTAACTACATTCTCTAGGCTTCAACATGCAGTGAGTTGTTGCCCTGCCTCATATCTGTCATCAATCAGCTGTATGAAATGTCAGATGACCCACGTAGGTCTGGGGTGGGGCAAATACATTAAATGTGTTAATTTTAAAGTGTTATTTTTCACCGTAATTAATTCATCTGACTATAACATCTCCAGCCCTAAAAAAAAAAAAAAATTATTATATATATATATATATATATATATATATATATATATATATATATATATATATATATATATATATATATATATATATATATAATTTTTTTTTTTTTTTTTTTTTTTTCAGCTAGTTGCCAACATTTCATTTTAAAAATTATTTACTAAAATAACTTAAGATAATAAGATTACACTGAAATAAAGATGAATAAAAACTATATTGACGATCCAAATACTACTAAAAATGACAAGACAAAATTAAGTTTAAAATTGAAGAGAAAATCTAAAAATAAAATGTAAATAGAATTTTATACCAATGATACTAAAATAACACATGCCTAAAATAGTATATATTATAGATGTGTATATATCAGTATTATTTTAAAGGTGCAATAGGGGATTGCCTTCAGAAACACTTTTTGTTATGCTGGTTGAAAGTCTCTTCATGTCCCGATAGCAGTCACTTAGTTAAGTGGTCTAAGTGTATTTATATATCCTGTTGGACCAAGAAATGTTCGTCCAATCAAAACACTCGTTCAGTCTGGTCTGTGTGTGCGTTTAGGGGGCGTGGCTTTGGACAGCGATTTACAGGGAGGGTGGGACGTTCGCTTTCAGTGCTATCCGGCTAAAGTTAGCATTTTCCGAGATCTCCTACTGCACCTTTAATATCGAGATACTATTAATATTTTGAATTAGTTTAATATAGAAATAGTAGAGAAAGTGAGATATGTTATAGAAAATGTAGTAATACTATTTCTCCTTATAATATTATGAAATAATATAAATTATATATTAATTTATGACTTAATATACTTTGTGTATTCCTCAATATTAATTGTGTGAATTTCTCTACAGGATCCAGCACGTATGAGGACGCGGCCGCTTACATTCAGTGTCAGTTTGAGGACCTGAATAAGAAGAAGGACACCAAGGAGATCTACTCTCACTTCACCTGCGCCACCGACACCAAGAACGTGCAGTTCGTCTTTGACGCAGTCACTGACGTCATCATCAAAAACAACCTTAAGGACTGTGGGCTCTTCTAATACAAGGCATCTCGCTGGTGAGGAGCAGCACAACAGATTCACTTTTAATTCATTCAACAACATGATTTTGGTAAAACTGTTTATTTATTAAATGTTCCCTTTCACAGTGTGACTGCGAGTGGCCTGATGTGAAATCTTTGGGAGAACCAGAGCAGGAGGAAGGTCAACCATGAACCTGAATGTTGAATGCGTTTCTTAACTTTATATTTATGTTCTCCCAACATTTAAGAATTTTTTTAGTGCGTTTTAGGGAAAGAAAAAAAAAAAAGAGCATTTTGTGTAAAATATTTGTACAACTGTAATTGTTGCTGGAGTTTTTCACAGTTTTTAGACATTTTACAGTCCTTTTTAAGGGTATTTTTCATTCAGTGGGATTTTGGGAACATCATTCTGTCGCTTTCTGTCTTTAAGGTCATGTGCCTTGCAGTTAATGTTGCAGTGCCCCCCCCCAACTACAGCTATGTTAAATAAGAGCCAGTTAATATATATCCACACAGCTTTCATCTGTTCAGTAGTAGTCTAGACTATGAAAGCAAGATATTTCTGAGACCAAACACCTGTGGGAGCTGTGAATTCAATGGGGAAAAATCCAAGCATGTCAGATTAGTTCTGAGCGCAGCCGTCATTACCAGTGTGTGTGTTTTCAGAATTGCCTGTGATTGGAATGATGGAAAAACTGTGGTGAGCCTGAAATTTGCTGATGAATTAGTTCCTTTGCACCTGCAAATCATGAACTGTTTTAATGGAGAACTTGGCAAAAGGTCAACATTTTGGATTTTTTATTGATCAAAGGGAACCATTTTTGAATCCATTAAAAGGGACCAAAGAATTCCTGTGAAACTTTCCTTTTTGCACTAGGTTCACATACCCATGTTACATAATACATGATTTGACAACCTGTACAATGTAATGTCATACAGAAGCCCTCAGTAGGAGTCTTTTCTGATAGTAACATGATCAATTAAAATGGTTTTAAAATTCACATCGCTTTAATGTAGGTTCTCATTGTATGGGAACAAATGTTGACTAATATCCACTATTTTGCTAATAAAAATGCTGTTGAAATAACAGCATCCTGAAATAAGATTTTCAAGTTTTTTCCATTCCATAACACTTTTTTTTTTTTAATGGCAACCTTCACCCTCATATGTTAACAAAAACCACATTTGTTTTTGCTTTAAATAGAGGTTTTTGAAGTGTATGAGATGTCCATAAATCAATATACCCCAACAGGAATATGGTGTAGTAAGAGCACTTGCGTCACACAGTGTTGTTAAAAGCATGGAAGCACACTGCACTCTTGTGGCGATGACAGGACAAGGCAGAAACGTGTTTCCCATTGGCAGCTGTGGTCATGTAAAACAGGCAGGCAAATTATTTGAATGAATTTATGTTACACTTTAGGACTGATGGGAAACTGGTGCAAAGATTTATTTATAGGGGCCTTGGGTTTGTAAAAAAAAAAAAAAAAAAAACATTTAATTGAATTGCCGAGGCAACATTTCTTAATCCTTGTGCAGTCTTTGGTCTTTTGACCGAAAATTTTTATATTTTGAAATTTTAAAAATTGTAGCATTTGGAACGGTATAAAACTTGGTGAGTTTTATGGCACTTTGTATGTGAACATAGCAAGGATAGGTGAAACTCTCTAAACATCTAGAGTGCAAAATCAACATCAAGGAAGGGGTTAAATTAAAACAGTGATGCTCAAATCTGGCTCTTGAGATCCACTTTCCTGCAGAGTTCAGCTCTAACCCTAATCAAGCACACCTTCCTGTGATTTTCTAATGATCCTGAAGACATTGATTAGCAAACTCAGGTGTGTTTGATTAGGGTTAGAGCTAAACTCTGCAGGAAAGTGGATCTCAAGAGCCAGATTTGAGAATCACTGCACTAAAACATAAAGAGTGCAAAACAGACACATCCACTCACACACACACACACACAAAATCATACACACTCAAATGAATAGGTATGGCTATAACCATATAGCCAAAATGAGTCAGAAAACTTAAATAAGAGTTTGAAAATGTTTTGTATAACAAAATGCTTTCTGTGTTCAGGTTTGACTGTAGTAATAATAATTTAAAAACTGACACTGACTTGTTAAAAGAATCTATACTTTACTACACTGGACCTCCAGTATCCTGATCAGACAGGATCAGGGCTTTGTAACAGCTCTGTCTGTTTGATCAACCACATAACAGATGCCGCCTCCCCTCTTAGGAAATTACTGATCATTTAAAAGGCTTGCGAGACATTACAGATGACTATTTTAGCAACTTTAATCCACTCTGTGTACTTTGTAGATGGCAAATGGGTGTAATTTTTCGCATATTGCATGTGCCAAGGCACAATAGCTTTTAGAATCGATTTATATTGCTGAATAAGTTGCCTTGTGTGGTAGTAATACTGTTTAATGGATTCCAACTAATGATGTAAATTGAAAATGTACATTTTATTGTAGCTCTTATATCCGGGCTTTAAAATATGTGCCCATAAAACTGCTATAAATAAGTCTAGCAATAAAAATAGATCTTTTTATGGTTGGAAATAGAACAGCTGTGTAATCCAAATCCAGAAAATACTGAACTGAACACATTATCCACTTTAATCTGAATATAATTTGCATGATCTAATTATGATACATCTTACTGATTAATTTATGTATTTATCTATTTAATAACCATGATTATACATCATGCTAACACAAACTATGCTGAATTTGGGAGCTGAATATATGAGATTCATCAGATCGTGGGTTTAAGATCATTTCATTCCTTATTATAAGTCTTTTTATTACATAAACTGACAGTAAACCCCCTCAGTCCCCTTAATATTAAATGAAACGTCCGTGCATTAAAAAATGATCACAATAAAAGGTTTTCATTGTCGCTTTTGTTTTTTTCAGATGATGTAATTATAAATAGTTTGAAAGACTCTCGGATTCTCTATATGTTAAAAATAAATTGTCTAAATTTCTAAACTAATCTAAATGCGCTTTAGTACTAGTTGGTTATGAATCGATCCCTTAAAGAACCGATTCTTTAATCAGAAGAATGGGATGCGAATTGAGAGTCGATTCCTCAAAGGTCTGACATGTCCGGGCGTAACATAAGATGGACTGTGTTCATTACCTTGATTACACATCACAGAAGAGAAGTAGTGTGTATGGATCCAAATAACTCGAATCTTTAAAATTATTATACTGATTAATTATTATACTTATTTATACAGATTTTGTATAAATAACCACAAATAACGTAGTTTTTTTTTTTTTTTTTTTTTTTAAAAAAGAGGTTGTCAATAATACTAAAAAAACATAATCGTTTAATTTATGAGTCAGTCACTCAACACATTTTGTTAAAAACAGAAGAATAGACTTAGTTTTATGTTTTAATGGGAAATGTGAAGCTTAGGTACTACCAGTCTTACTACCAAAAAAATAAATAAATTCATTTATAACATAGAAAAACACATAAAGGATCAACATGCTATTTTTTCTTATGAATCCAGATATATCTGTCTTGAATTAAATCTTGGATTTGACTTGATCTATTCCGTGAACTTGGAAATCAAAAATCTTGCAATCGAACAACATGATATTTTGTTAAACAAACAAACAAACAAACAAACAAAAAAAAAAAACAAACAAAAAAGTGTCAAATTATACTTTGCACTTTTTTCTTATAAATATACGTATTTGTCTTGAATCAAATCTTGGATTCGATCGATTCTACAAACTTGGAAATAAAAAAAACTTACAATGAACAACATGATATTTTGTAAAAAACAAACAAACAAACAAACAAAAAGGGTCAAATTATACTTTGCACGTTTTTCTGCAGTCGAACAGCATGATATTTTGTAAAACAAACAAACAAAAAAGTGTCAAATTATACTTTGCATGTTTTTCTTATAAATCTATGTATTTGTCTTAAATCAAATCTTGGATTCGATCGATTCTACAAACTTGGAAATAAAAAAACTTACAATGGACAACATGATATTTTCTAAAACAAACAAACAAACAAAAAGGGTCAAATTATTCTTTTCACGTTTTTCTTATAAATCTATAAACTTCGAAACCACCATAAACCTTCCGTTTGAACCAGCTCTCAGTGTTCCTTCCCTTTTCGTCCAAGGCTCACTTTTACTTGAAGCCCGTTTTGAGGAATGCATGCTCGTCTTGCACTAGCATTCCTGCCTCCTCCTAGACATCACATCCGGGTCACTTGGCAGTCAGCGTGTAAGCGAGCGCGCTCCTCCATACAGTTGCGTACTGCTGCTGCAGCTCTCAGCGCAACTCCACTGCATGCAACATGGACACTACGAGCAGCGGCCAGCCGCGGGGGATCTGAGCGCGCCTCGGGACTCGCGATACGCCACACCGGGGCAGGGATGAGGTGCCATCCAGCAGCCGCACACTGGTAGGCGAGTCGTCAATTGTCAGCGATGTCAAAGAGTCTGAAGAAGAAGAACCACTGGACGAACAAAGTCCACGAAGCGGTGCTCACCAGGAATAAGGAGGGCGAGCTGGGGTTCGACTTGAAGGGGGGCGCCGAGAACGGCAATTTCCCTTATTTTGGGGAGGTGAAGCAGGGTAAGGTGGCCATCCAAAGCGGCAAGCTGTCCCAGGACGAGCTGCTCTTGGAGGTCAACGATACATCGGTGGCGGGGCTCACCATCAGGGATGTGCTGGCCGTGATCAAGCACTGCAAAGACCCGTTCCGGCTGAAGTGCGTAAAGCAAGGTGAGGATAAACATCAGCGCGCCGCCGACTCTCCGTGTGAACGAGAGAGAGAGAGAGCGACCCCTCCGCTGTCTGGGGCTGCTGTCTGCACATTGTTCCCGCAGAAATCCTGTTTACACACAAAGGTGCATTTCAGAACCCGCGCGTGATCGCTGTGGTTATCGATTGAAGCCGCCGCGAACGTTCCATCGTCGCTCCCGGCAACAGAACTTACAAAATGTGTCACAGAAACATGTCAATGAAATTTGAGCTTTGTTTGGATTCTAAGGACCGTGGTGTCATGCGCGAGGGGGCGAGGGTTGTTCGCCTCGTGTTGGAGATATTTTAGCCCGCGGGTCTGCTATGGGCGAGCTGGGCGAATATTTGAAGGCAATTTCATTGATCTCGTAAATTGCACGGTGGCTGTGGCAAGCCATGTTAACATTGACTACGTTTACATGGACATCGGTAATCTAATTATTTACCTTATTCTAAATAAGACAATATTATGATTACGGTGTTTACATGAGTTGCTTTTAGAATTTTCCTTTCATGTTCCCATTTTATGTTATAGTACATAAATCAATTAATGGCACATGTCATTACGTCCCACGTGGTGCCATCCGAAGTCCCCTCTAGAATTTAATGTATTAATGTATTAACATGGTTCATCTTCATTATGATGCCATATACAGTTTTGGGTGTTTCATTTGTAATTTTTTTACGAAAGCTTCAAGTGCAGTTAATTATTTGTCATGCTATATGTGCAAACAGATGGCAGTGTTGTTGGAGCCATGCTCTCTTGTTTGCCGTCAAACGGTTGAACACTGCCGTGTGTGCATCCTGTCACAAAATGCGGCAAAAAGTCCTACACAGCGGTAATAGTGTGATTTAGGTGTGTACATTTCTATTCTGCACTTTGATAATGTGACTAAAATAGGAATACTCCACATATCTTAATTTGATTTGTGTTCTTCAAGTATGACTTTAGCCGGATTAAGGTAATCAAAAATCTCTGTATACATGGTAGATTCTTAATCAGAGTATTGTCTTTGTCGTGTTAAAGTCGGAATATCGTTGTCCATGTAAACATATTGATTGATTCCTTAGCACTAGTAGCTATTGTCCCAATTGTAAGTCGCTTTGGATAAAAGCGTCAACAAAATGACTAAATGTAAAAATTGTATTGTTACTAGTATTTATAATAATAATATTCATTAGCAGCATTTTACTAGTACTTGGTCTAGTAAATGACTAGTAAGTAATCCAGTGTTTACTAGAATCATTTCAATTTCAGTAGCAACTATTCATTAGATACTATTCCATTATTGGCTCATATTTGTTCAATAACTAATATTTACACATTTGAGTACTTTTACTAACAGCCACAATCGCTACAGTGACAATTAAATAGTCCACTGTCACTAATCCTTAACACTAACTATTAGACATTAAGTTGCTTGCACTTATATTTGTAGTAGCCTGTATATTAGCAGTTTTTTACTAATGCTGATTTTTTTTAAATGACTAGTAAGTAATCCAGTGTTTACTAGTATCGCAAGACATTTGAGTACAGTTTTTTTTTTGCCACTAATCGCTATCACTATAGTGACAATTACCTAGTCCACTGTCAATAATCCTTAGCACTAACTAGTAGACATTAAGTTACTAGTACTTATATTAGTAGTATACATTAGCAGATTTACTAATGCTGATTTTTTAATGACTAATAAGTAAGCCAGTGTTTATTAATACCACAAGATATTGAAGAACTTATTATTTTGCAACTAGTCGCTATCACTCTAGTGACAATTAACTAGTCCATTTTCACTGGTAACATTTTTCACATTTTTGCTGAGCTGTGTTTCAGATATCAAATATTCACTTCTAACTAGTATGTACTCAATTTGTTGCTGAAACCTATGCTAGTTTTACTAGTAACTATTAATTTGTTACTAGAGCAAATTTTTCTTATTAAATCAAGTACTAGTACTGATATATTCAAGTTTTCCTAGGAATATTCAGGGATATTATTGTTAATTAAAACATTTTTGTTAATTGAAACAAAGCTGAAATACAATAAGATAAATATTCAATGAAAAACATAAACTAAACAAAAATTAGAAATGTTACCTAACTGAAACTAACTTTAATAAGTTTTAAGTGTAAAGAATAAATGATTATTAACTGGAAATGACTCAAACTAAAACTGAAGTAAAAATAAATTAATGAAATAAATAAATAAAAATACATTTTAATAAAATTAAAAGAAATTAATAAAAAAACACCTAAAATTACTAAAATTTTAACTAAAAATAAAAAAACTAAAAATAAAATCTAATTCAAAATATAAATATAAAATAATACTACTATAAGACTTTTAGCAATTGAATAGATATTAGGATGTATGCTGGTTGTTACTAGTAACATTTTACAATCAGATTTTCATTAAACTACAAAGTAGTCATTCTGCCTGGCCCTCACATATGACAAGCAAAAAACAAAAACAAAAGAACAACTGTAACTAGTAAGATTAGAAATGTTAATAATAACAATAGTGATAAAGAACACTAATACTAGTAAAGCTATATACTAAGTAACAACTAGGATATTGGTAAAGATGCAAGTGATTATTGGAATACCTACCAGTAGTGTTCAGGAATGAATGTTAAAATGGCTTGCCATAAGGTGGCAGCTCTTAAAAACAATGGATTTCAGTGGGGAAAAGGAGATGGGAAGTGCCCATGTGAATGGGAAGAGTGATGTTATCTCTCACACAGATGTTGGCTTACAGTGATGAGATTTGAGGATGTGCAGCTGTCTTCAAGTCTACAGTGCTGAGTTTTCAACAATGCTTATAGTACATTTGCAGTGGTTTTTGTCCTTGTTTGAAGCAAACTTCAGCCTCCAGGCCAGCACTTTGGAGAACATCCCCAACTCCCAAGTGAAAGCAAAAAATATCTTGATGCAAGCAATGGTTGTGTCTAGGGAGATGCAGATCAGTGGACTGACTGAGTAAATATTGAGTTGCTGCTGAAGATCAGGGTTTGGGGAACTTGTCAGACAGGCGTTTTATAGTGTACTAATAGTGTAATACGGTGTATGAACACAGAGCCTAGTGTAATAAATTCATTTTAATGATGGAGAGAGTAGGTCATTTGAATGAAAGGATGGACTGCCATTAGAAACACATAGATTTTTGTCATGGTAAGCCCGTCGACTTGTGGGTTGGTTGTTGAAACCTATTTAATAAAAAAAAAAAAAAAAATAAATATATATATATATATATATATATATATATATATATATATATATATATATATATATATATCTATATATATATATATATATATAATTTTTTTTTTTTTTTTTGATGAAATTAGTTTTTGTCTATACAATGAAAGTCAATGGGGTCCAAAAACACATTCAACACTGTCTTTTTTTTTGTATAGTCCATAGTGAAATATCGTCTTTTGTGTTCAACAAAAGAAAGAAACAGTCTTGGAATGGTGAGTAAAAAAGATGATATATACTGCACACATTAACAGTTTTTGTCCGTAGTGAAAGCCATTGGGGCCCAAAACAACGCAGAATCTGACTGACTTTTATTGTATAGACAAAAAATACTGATATATTTTTCAAAATGTCTTCCTTTGTTTTTCACGAAAGAAAGAAACAAACTCCTAAAGGGTTGTATCAACACTGTACAGGTTTTGGATTGGTGAGTAAATGATGTTGTTCCAAACCTGAAACACAAAAGAAGATATTTTAAAGAAATTAACACTTTTTGCCTATACAGTGAAAGTAAATGGGATCCAAAACAACACTGAACCTCACTGATTTTAATCGTTTAGGCAAAAAACGGCTTGTTTTGTGATCCAGGTTTTGGAACAGAGAGTAAATGATGACATTCCAAATCTGTACCTCATTGACTTTCATTGTATTAAAAAAAATCTCAATTTTGTCATCATTTTCTCACCCTCAGGTTGTTCCAAACTTGCAAGACTTTCTTTCCTAAGCTGAACACATAAGAATATATTTTGGAGAATGTGGGTAACCATATTTCTGGTTCCCTTTGACTTCCATAGTATGGAAACAAAATACTGTGGAAGTCAATGGCTACCGTCAACTGTTTGGGTTTTTTCTGTGAACTATCCAAAGTCATACAGATTTGAAATGAATTTTTATTTTATTGCAATCCCTTTAAGTATAATAATTGACATTACATGATCAAATACAGTAGGTAATAGTTATTATATGCATGTGATACAGTACATAATGGTATTAGATGCATATGCATCATATGCTGTGAAATTTGATTGGCCAATGTTTTTTTAGTCTCAGCCCATCTTGCTTTGATGTGGTGGAGGAGATGGTGTGTGTTGGTGCATGTCCAGGACTCACTTTTGTGGCTTGGTGATTACAGAGACTTTGATGCCGACTTGTCATAATGACCCAGTTCTGACAGTTATATAAATATCAAGCTAAGTAGTCAACTAGGCTGCCTTCATACAATCACATTTATGCGTAGCAGCACGTTTGATTAGGAATAAAGCACATCTTTTGGCGTCTTATTTTAGCAGTCGTCTTTCATGTTTTCATTTAATCTTCTGAGGCAGATATTTGGTTTAGTGTTCTTGTAATCCTGTGCCGCCACACTACTTCGCCATCAGTGCATTGACCAATCCGATGTTGTGACCTTCGGTTTTCCAAGACACTGTTGATGCGTTGACGGTTTTTAAATATCAGCAATTTAATCTCATTATTTTTCAGTTGTGAAGTGTAATAATTGGTTATATAACATGTTCAGTTTGCACAAATGGATTTGCTAGCTGATTAAGACGAACATGACTCTGAGCAGATTTCTGCAGCCTCGGGGGTTTAACTTATTTTGCTTTGAAGTGTAATTTATCTGTGGCAGTCATTATTCTGTCATAATGGTCGGCATTTTCCTTGGAGATGTAAGATAGATTTGGTATTTCATCTTGCATTTAGTAATTTTAAGTAAGTAATTTTCTTTCATCTGTGTTTTTCAATATTTCATCATCGTCTCTCATCTCTTATGATCTCATTTTCCTTTACATCTATAAAGAGTACACACGAGTGGGGTAAGATGTGTCATTCCTTAATCTAGCAAACTGTGCATAATGTTTATCATATATTTAGAATGAACCCATCACCTTCATCTAGAGATGTGAAACCATTTTATGCTGGGAATGGATATTTTCTACATGGCATTCAGATAACAAGAATTTTGTTAAAGCAAAATTATTTTGGTAGAAAAATTGTATTATACATATTATATATGTTACTTGTTAATTAATTGCCAATTTATAAAACAATGTTTATTATTTTAATTGAATTTCAGGTGATATCAGACAACGTATTTTAGTGTATTTTATCATGATTTATTTTATCCAGCAATGTTATCTAAGTTTTATTACTATTAGTTTTTATTTTTTACTTTTTATAAAAAATAAAGAAATTATAACTTTTTTTTTTAAATATAATTTTTATTTGTTTGTTTTTTTAAAGGCTTTTATTTTAATTTTTTGTAATTTTATGTTTTTTTTTTTTTTTTTTAGTTCTGCTGTTTAGGTTTAATTTATTTTTATTTCAGTTTTTATCCGGTTTTATTTTCTAGTTAGTAATCTTATTCCTTTAACTTAGCAGAATTTCACATTTTCCTTTAGAATTTAAAATGCAAAAGCACCCCCCAAAAAAATAACCACAAATATTTTAAACTTTTAGTGAGCTAACCCTAATGTTGTCTATAGCACAGTTTAAAAAAAAAGAAAGAAGGGTGGCACATCTTACCCCAATCTCCTTTAACCGGCACATTTCATTGATGGCATTCAGTGCATTTCTATCTGCATCAGTTAAACCATTTAATCTTTAACAATTGAACAATTTCTGTGAAAAGCACAAGGAAAACTTTGCCCACCTGCCTAGTTAAGTAACTGAACCTGCGTCTCACAGTCTCACATTTCTAGAAGCATTCGAAAATATTGTTATTTACTTGTTTATCTCTTTGTGCTCAAACAGCAGATGGCGGCCGTGAAGTAATAAAAAAAAAGGCCTATTCCATAAACTACAAATTGTTTAATTAGATTTTTGAAGAAGGGAGCTCAGTTCATAATTACATTTTTGGCACTGCATGGCTGTGGAATGAAATTAAAGTTTTTTTTATTGACATTCCTCTCGTTTATGGAATTTATGAATATGTGCATAGTCAAATTTAGCATGTTGCAATAGGTTACGAGACAAACATGAACCAAAGATCATTATTTATTTTCATTGTGTGGAAAAGAGCAGCGTGAACAATCTGCTAAACATCTCCTTTTGTGTTCCACAGAAGAAAGAACGTCTTACAGGTTAATATCAGCATGAGGCTAAGTAAACAATGAAAAAAAATTCATTTTGTGTGATCTATCCCTTTAATACAGCGAGTTGTTTTGATACATCTACCATTTGTCCTCCTCGTTGTAATAACGCTACATATTTATTAGATGCATGCTGTCTCTTGGCTGGTCGCAAATCTGGAAACAATTCCCTAAGAGAGCTGTGAACGCTTTTGCGTGTTATGCAGTGTAACTTTCCAGCTATTTTGGCAATTTTGTCTGGACGTAAATGTTGAAACGCACCTTTCAGCTCCATATTCGATTAATCATGAAAACTGAAAATGCTTTAGCAGCACAGAGCATTATATTCTGCAGTCTTCCACTCACTAAGCAAGTGGAGCACAAGTGCCACCTAATTTGTAAAGCAGATCCATCTGACATCCCTCTAGGCAGCTATTTGGGATTATGATGGTTTTAATGTGCTTACCACAGTGACTGATTGCAATCAACCGGACAGAACTACAACGTTCCCTTCAGACAAAATGATATACTTTAGGCTGATGTTGTGATTGCCATTTTGAAGTGGGCTTACCCTCGGCCAATCAGGGCGCAGAAACCTCTTTGATCCATTATTAAGTCACGACTACAAGCGCACGAGATGTCAAAGACAGCTGCCTTGAATGTTAACATGACAAACGCGGGCGCTGGAGACCACGCAAGCAAGATTGTGGTTTTTATGAAACAGTTTCTCACTGTTTTTCACACTGGCTGGCTTACTTTGATAATCCACATGAGAAAAACATATTTAGTAAATAATTAATTATGATGTGGGTTCTTATCCTTTAGATCTGTGCATAAAAACTCTTGGCCATCTGTCATGAAGCGAACGCTACTGCAGTTAATTTCGCCTCTGTGCTCTCTACACTGCAGGGATCCGTGCATCTCAGATAGCATTATAAAAAGAGATTTCATTTTCTTAAATGCACAAGTCTTCCGTTCTATATTCTTTCTTCTGTTGTATTTGTTACCGTGAGATGCACACATTATAGTCATGCACATGCAGGTTTGTTGCTCCAGTGCAGCTGAATACCAGCCAAGGACCTTTTGCTTTTAATATTGTAACAAAAATGCTGATGTTTCTATGCAGCATAGCACTTATGTCATACAGTACAGTACAGTACAGTAATTTGCTGTATGGTTTTAATTTGTTTTAAGTCAACAAACAACATTCTGATTCAGTGCCAAGTTTTTAGAAAAAATGTGTATTTATCAGTGTTATTTTAGTGTCATTGAGATACTATTATTGTGTTATATATTTATACACACACACACACATACATATATATATATATAATATATATATATATATATATATATATATATATATATATATGTATTATATATATATATATATATATATATATATATATATATATATATATATATATATATATAATTTTTTTTTGGGGGGGGGGGGGGTTGGGGGGGATTTATATATTTTTTGGGACATTTTGCATTTTGTCTAAACTAACCTTGCCTTGAAAGGTCAGAATGTTGGTTGAATTTGTCTTAATTGTTTTCTTAACTATTGATAATAATCAAATTCCATATGAATTATAATTCAGAAATGACAAACATGTTCATTCATGCTATATCAAGTAATTTTATGAGTGAATTTCATTTATTAATTAATGTGTTTTTGAATAAATTAATTGATCCAGGCAGTGGTGATATTTATATCAGCAAGAAGGGCTTTGAATCTGATACTTAAATAAAAATGAATAAAAAATTAGATCTTCTGTTCTTTTAAGTGAAAAATATTCTTAGTCAAGGGAGTTCACGCAGTATGCAGCCTCATGCTGTGTGTTTTATCACAGAATTAGCTTCGGGATCTAAAATACAGCATCTGCAAAATAAATAAATGTCCACAGTCTACTAAAAATGCTAGACTTTTAAAATCAGCTTTAATTTCAGTGCCATGTAGCGCTGTATAAAAGCGTATCACTGTAATACATTGTTTATGAACTGTTTGCGTTCGATGTTTGCTCTGCAGCCCACAGTTTCCGTATTTTCACTGTGGAGAATATGAAGACGAGCAAAGTGTTTGTTTTGGAATTAGAGATGCATACGCGAATTAAAGAGGTGCCGCCTGCTCGCGTCGAATTACTCAACAGCAGGATACAAAACAAAACCCATGCTTTAAGAGCCTGGAGTCATAGCGGCTGCCAGAGAAAGGTCTTTCTGTGCAGTAATCACTATGTGGCTGTGGGCTTTAATGTCTTGTTCAGTGCCCCAGAGCGTGTGCTTTGTCACAGAGATCCAGAAATGATCCCCAAAGCGTATTTATTTACTTGAAATTCAAACTGTTGTTGTTTTTGTCTTTGGTTGTGTTGGACGGGATGGAGGTGGAAAATGCTCAAGCTCGAGCAAAACAGGTCAGTTACACACTGCCTTGGAACTGTAATTACTAAAGGTATATACAATACATGTATTTATGATATATATATATATATATATAAAGCTCGAGCAAAACAGGTCAGTTACACACTGCCTTGGTATTTTAATTACATGTATTTATGTACAAAAATGAATTTCAAAGTATTTCTTACAGTATTTTCTTACAGGTTACAGTGAGGCGCTTATAATAATTTCAAAGTATTTCTTACAGTATTTTCTTACAGGTTACAGTGAGGCGCTTATAATGGAAGTGAATGGGGCCAATCTTCTTGTAATTGTGATTATATCTTATAATTGTGACTATCTCCCCACACAATCTCACAAGTGAGACTTTGCTCCTGGGAATTGTAACTTTATATCTCTAAAAGTGAATTTATATTTCAACATTGGGCCTTTACATCTCACAGTGCGACTATATTGTGACTTATATCTCAAAATATAAATTCCTGTCTAATAATTATGACTGATTTTCTTGTAATTATAACTTTTTATATCAAAATGTGATTTTATATATGTGACCCTGGAGCACAAAACCAGTCATAAGTAGCACGGTTATTTTTATAGATATAGAAAAATATATTTTGTGGCTCAAAATTATCGATTTTTCTTTAAAGCCAAAAATCATTAGGATATTAAAATAAAGATCATGTTCATGAAAATATTTTGCAAATTTCCTACTGTAAATATATCAAAACAATTACTGATTAGTTATATGCATTGCTATGAAATATATTTGGACAACTTTAAAGGCAATTTCTCAATATTTAGATTTTTTGCACCCTTCCGATTTTCAAATTGATCGGCCAAATTTTGTCCTATCAACAAACCATAAATCAATGGAAAGCTATTATTCAGCCTTCAGAGTGTAACTAATTTTTTTTTTTTTTTTTTTTTTAATGGACACTCGGGGGGTGGTTTTTGTGTTCCAGGGTCACAGCATCACATTGTAATTCATAATTATGATGTAGTTTCTCATAATTGTGACTTTATATCTCAAAATATTACTTTATATTTCACAATGTGACTTTATATATAATAATTATGACTTAATTTCTTGCAAATGGGACTGTTTTATATGTGTGCCTTTTATACCCTTAAAATTTACTATATCTTTACTTTTTAGACTTCTTAAAATCTCACAATTGGTTGATTATATCCAAAAATATAGTCTTCTCTCACTTAGGTTATTGTGACTTTGAATTTTAGAATTTGACTAAATCTCACATTGTAGTCTTTATATCTCATAGTATCTTACAATATGACTATCTCCAAGTTTTTTGTAATTGCGACCTCATGTGTCAAAATGTGGGAAAACTTGCATTGCGACTGTAAGTAATGACTTAGTTATTGTGACTTTGAATTTCAAAATCTCACAATGGAGTCTTATACTTCAAAATAGACTTTATATTCAAAATGTGGGGCCCAAAAATTTAAATTATTTTTTTATTTAATTTTTTAATTTACTTAAACCTTTTTTTTCCAAAAGTTTAAAACGTAAGTGCTTTTATAGTTTATAACTTACGGGCTTTTCCCTCTTTAAAAACTGCCCGCCTTTTTGGTCCTTGAAAGTACAACAGACAATCTCCCCAATGGGACACTAGTGAAAAACATGGTAAGTCAGATAACTGTGAAATTTTTGTGGAAAAGCTTTGGGGGAGAAAGAGAGAATTTGTCAATATAAATAGGCTTTTGGGCGTTGGCCTAAGAAGAATTTTACGCAACCATTTAAATTTTTTCTAGGAAAAAAAAAAAACCTTCCTCCCCATGGGGGTTTCCGGGGACTTAATTCTCAGAGAAATTTTTAAAGGGGAACAAATAAAATAAATTTACTTTTTTAAGGGATATTTAAACCCCGGGGAATTTTTTAAATTTAAATAGAAGGGGGGCTGGAAATTTTGAACAACTTAAACTTTGTTTGCGCCGGGATCCCATGTGAGTAGTTTTTTGGGGTTTTGAGTCACGTAAATCAAGGCAAGGTGGGGGTGCATTGGGGAGGATGAATAAACGCAGTAGACGGGCTTTTGGCCATCAAATTTTGAACATTCCAAACAAAAAACGGTTTTTCTATATCAAGGTGTCTGTCGGGGAATTTTATTCTGTTTTTTTTTAAAAATTTGGGGTGAACGACCCCAAAGGGTTTTTTTTAAAATTTTACGAAACCCTTTTAAACCATTTTTATTTAATAAAAAGGGATTTTTTATGAATTGGCAACTCCCTACAAACAATTTTTAAAGGGTTTGGGGAAATTGAAAATTTAAAAAAATTTAATCACTGTTTAATAAAAAAATTTTGGAAGACGCAAACTATTGGCCCCTTTTTCCAACCGGAAAACCTTTTTGGGGGTTTGGGTGGTGGGGTTTTAGTACCAGGGCTTTTGAGCAAAGATTTTATTGGGGGGGGAACCAATTCAAAAATTTTAAAAAAATTTTCCTTTTTTTTTTTTATAAAAGCATTTTAATATCCCTTTTTATAAAGTGCTTAATCTAGTTTTTTTGCCATAAAATCCCTTTCCCCCCAAAAAAACCTTTCCAAAATTGTTCATCTTTTAGGCTGCCAATTTTTTCGTAAAAAATTTGTATCGGGGAAATTGCACCAAACGGGAAAATCCCCGGTTTGGGGTTAGGGGGAACTTGACTTTTTTTAAATCTTGGTTTTCCTTTTAACATAGTTTGAAAAGAAACCTGCAGCCTAAAATTCTTTTCCATAAAAAGGCCACGGCAAGGTTTTGGGTAAAAGAGACCTAAAAAAACAATTTATATTTTCATCAAGAACTTCAGGAAAAGGGTTCAATTTTAAAAGAACCGGGGGCCCCGGAAATGAATCCAAATCGTCCCCTGAGGTTCAGTGCGGGATCGGGAACCTTGGTTGTGGAATAAGGGGCCAGTGTGGGCGCTTTTGCAGCACTAGGTAAATTTTGGGAAGGCCTTAAAGGGAGAAAAGACCACTTTTTTTCCAAAAAAATCGGGAAATTTTTCTTCCAAATTAGTGAGGTTGGGACGGGGCAAAAGTCAATTCCCATAACCCCTTTTTCCATTTTTTGGGGCCTCAAAAAAGGTTGTTTGGGGGAAAAAGCCAAACCATATCGGTGCATGAAACGGGAACATTGAACCATTATGTGTGGGGTTGCTTCTCATCCAATGGGTCTCACAATTCCCCCAAAAAAACAGCCTGAAAAATTTTTTGGAAACCCTCCAAAAACTTTTCCCCCAAAAACCCACAACAGTTTGTGGAAAAAATTTTTTTAAAACCTGGACCCGTGTGGGTAATATGGGGGGAAAATTTAAAATTTTTTTCCCGGGGCCTAAATCCCAAATTTCTTAACCCTTTTTGACGTGGAATCCTCAAAGGGGGGTGGAAAAACAAAACCACATTCTAAAAATAAGAATTATTATGAAAGAAGGTTATTTCTTTCCCCCAAAAATAGGGCTCCCATAATTGGAGGTTGAAAAGAAGGGGAAACCCATGAAATCGGTTTTAAAAATTAAATTTTTTGCAAAAATTTTGAAAGTTAAGTCTTGTTTTTTTTCGTAACCAACAAACAAAAAAAAAGCTAAAAGATTTACGCAAATTTTTTTAAAAAAATTTTTTTAGTAATTTCCTTTTGGGCAACGCTTTACTCAATCTTGGGTAGGGGGTCCTTTGTTTAATTTGCCTAAATTGTGGCATGGAGGTGATCATTTGTGCACCTGCGAGGTGGATGGAAGCCCGGGTTTCTTTGACATTGCCTTCATCCTGCTTTTTTTGGTTCTTTTCCATTTTCCTCTTGAATCCCAAAATTCTCTTGGGGTTCGGTTGGGTATTTGCGGGCCCATCACCCAACCAACCCAGTCTTTTAACCAAATTTTGGTGCTTTTGGAGGGTGGCGGTGCCAAATCCGCTGGAAAATAAATCAGACTTCAAAAGCTGGTCAGCAAAGGGAAAGATAAGTGCTCCAAATTTTTGGGTAAAGGGTGCATTATTTGGTTTCCAAAAACCAAGGGCCAAACCCCACAGATGACTTTGCCCCCCAAATCCACAACGTGGAAACTTAACACGGGACTTCAAGCAACTGGGCTATAGTTCTCCCCCCCTCCAACCTAGGCCCTTTGGGTTTTTCCAAAAATAATAAAAAACTTGCTCTCATCAAAAAGGGGCTTTGGGACCACTGGAAACAGTCCAGTTTTTCCCCTTGCCCAGGAAAGGACGCTTGACTTTGCCCTGGGGTTCAGGATGGTTAACAAGAGGAATATGCAACTGTGCCAAATTCCTTGCACGTCTGTGTGGGGGTTTTGGGCCCTTGCCCCCCAGCCTCGCCTTTCCCTTGTGAATTTCCCACTAAAATTCTTGAACGATTTTGCTGACAACCCTCAAAAGGTTTTTCTGGGTTTGGTTGTGCATTTTTTTTTCCACACTTTTTCCTTTCCACTAACTTCTGTTAACAGTTTTGGATACAGCACCTGTGAACCCACTTTTTTTTGGAAAAGAATTTTGTGGCTTACCCCCTTTGGGAAGGGTGTCGATTCTTCTGGAAAAACTGTCGTCGGGTCTTCCCCCATGATTGTGGGGCCTAGTGCCAAAACTGAGAGCCCATTTTGAAGAAAAAAAACCCTTTTGCAGGTGTTTTTTGAGTTGATTACTGTTTGGCAGTTCCCCTATTTAAATTTGAGATTAGCTTAAAGACTTAAACTATTTCTCTTGTGATTTAAATTTATTCACATTTCAAAATTTGATTTAAATTTAAACTGAAATAAATGAACTTTTCCAGACTCAAATATATTGGATGCCCTGAGTGTTGAATTTTTGGGGTTATTGCCATAACTAATTTTTTTTTTTTTTTTTTTTATTTCCGCATTTTATCCCCTTAAAATTGCGTATTTCCCCGGGCCTTAAAAATTTTCTGCCGGGGTTGTTTCAGTAAGATGTGAGGGGTTTTTGAATATGAATCACATACGGGCAAAAAAAAGTGGCAGACGAGATCTTCAAAAACCAAATTAAACCCTTTTTTTTTTCTTCTTTAAACAAGGGGAAAAATTTTGAAGCCCCCGGCTATGCGTTTTGGGGGATTCGCCAAAGTTTTAAATGTGGTTGTTCGGTAAAAAAGACAAAAGGGTGTCGTCCCTTTAAAATTGATTTTAATTGGGGTGTCTGGGTCATTTTTTTTTCCTTTGCTGTTGAAGATTTTCAACCCTACTTGTCCCCAAAAGGTCTAGGCCCCAATTGCTTTGTAAACAATTTTTTTTTTTTGTCCCAAGTAGATTAAACCCTTTTTTGCCTTTTTTTTGATATAATAGTGGACAGCCATTAAAACCCAAATGGCACCATGGCTTGAGACCAAACTATGATAAAGCCCAACAGTCCAGCTTTCTAAAATACGAAAGTACGTAGTGATTGGTTTCTCGCCTTTGAAGAAAAAAAAAAGGGGGGGTTGTGTGTTTTTTGTGTCTACTCGAAAAAATGCAAATCTCCCTCGTGGGAGTCGGGGTAGTGAATAGGGGATATTGATTGGGGGGCCATACTTTGGGGTTTTCCTCTCCTTTTCCAGAGCTTTTCCGGCTCTCTGCTTTAGTTTTTGAGCTAAAGGGCCTGCCCAAAAAACTTTCCCGGGGGGAAAAACTTTCAGGCGATCGATACGCTGCTCCTGTCCTCAGCGGGGCGTGGTGACTGTGATTTTGTCAAAAGAAACTGCTAAAAATCATTGGAGTTTTTTAAACCTCCTTCGGGAAAAAATCAAATGAGGACATATTCCCCCCTTTATCAAGATATTAACCGATTTAGGAAAAGGTTCAGGCTCAATTTTGGGAAAACCCCCTTTTTTCTCCCCCCGAGTAAAAAATAAAGGAATTGTGCCTTAATTTTTGAAATTGGCTTTAACCTTGAAAATTGTGCATAATTTCTTGTAAATTTTGATTATATTATAAAGTGTCCCCCCCCCAATCCCCCCTTTTTTTGGGGGTTATTTTTTCCAATAAATTTTTTTTGGGGCTCCAAGGTTACATATTATTTTCTCGCCCCTTTTTTTTTAATTTTTTTCCCCCCACCCCATTTTTAATTTCCCTTTAAACCTTGTTTGCGTTTTGTTTTTAAAAAAAGGGCCCAATTTTTTTTTGGGTTTTTTGTTTTTAGTTTTTTCCCCTTTTTTTTTTCCCTGTTTTCCCCCCATTGTGATTTAAAGTTGGGGTTCCCCCCCTTTTTCCCCCCGACCAAAATGGCCGCCCCCCCCCTTGGCGTGGCTACCCCCGGGGGGGTTTTTTTCCCTCCGTGTGGGTTCCTATTTTTTTTGAGGGGTTTCCCGGGTTTTTTTTCCTAAATCCTGATTTAATAAATCTTAAATTTTTTATCCCTTTCCCTTTTTTTTCCCCCATGGACCCAAAAAGGATATGGGAATTTTTTGGGGGGGAAAGGCCAAACCCTTTTTTACACCACCCAACTTCCCCCCCAAGGGGGGGAACCCCATTTCCCAAATGAAAGGGTGCCCCGAATAAATTCCCCCCCTTTCGGGGGGGCCCCCTTTCCCCAAGGGGCCCCACCCAAAAAAACCCCTGTTTAAAAGGGGGCCCAATTAATTGGGGGGTTTTATTATGTGGTGGGGTTTCCCAAAAACCCCCGCCTTCCCTAAAGGGTTTTTTCCCATGTTTTAATGTAGGGAAAAAAAAATCCTGGGGGGCCCTTTGGGATAAACCCTTCGTTTTTGGGGGTTGGTTTGGAAAGGGGGATGGAGGTGATCAATTTGTGGCACTGGCTGAGGTGGTATGGAAGCCCACGGTTTCTTTGACAGTTGCCTTCAGCTCATCTGCTTTTTTTGGTCTCTTGTTTCTCATTTTCCTCTTGACAATACCCCAAAGATTCTCTCTGGGGGTTTCAGGTCTGGTGATTTTGCTGGCCAGTCAAGCACACCAACACCATGGTCATTTAACCAACTTTTGGTGCTTTTGGCAGTGTGGGCAGGTGCCAAATCCTGCTGGAAAATGAAATCAGCATCTTCAAAAAGCTGGTCAGCAGAAGGAAGCATGAAGTGCTCCATAATTTCTTGGTAAACAGTTGCAGTGACTTTGGTTTTCAAAAAACTCAATGGACCAACACCAGCAGATGACATTGCACCCCAAATCATCACAGACTGTGGAAACTTGACACTGGACTTCAAGCAACTTGGGCTATGAGTTTCTCCCCCCTTCCTCCAGACGCTAGGACCTTGGTTTCCAAATGAAATACAAAACTTGCTCTCATCTGAAAAGAGAACTTTGGACCACTGGGCAACAGTCCAGTTCTTCTTCTCGTTAGCCCAGGTAAGACGCCTCTGACGTTGTCTGTGGTTCAGGAGTGGCTTAACAAGAGGAATATGACAACTGTGGCCAAATTCCTTGACACGTCTGTGTGTGGTGGCTCTTGATGCATTGACCCCAGCCTCAGTCCATTCCTTGTGAAGTTCAACTCAAATTCTTGAATCGATTTTGCTTGACAATCCTCATAAGGCTGTGGTTCTCTCGGTTGGTTGTGCATCTTTTTAGTCCACACTTTTTCCTTCCACTCAACTTTCTGTTAACATGCGTGGATACAGCACTCTGTGAACAGCCAGCTTCTTTGGGAATGAATGTTTGTGGCTTACCCTCCTTGTGAAGGGTGTCAGTGATTGTCTTCAGACCAACTGTCAGATCAGCGGTCTTCCCCATGATTGTGTAGCCTAGTGAACCAAACTGAGAGACCATTTAGAAGGATCAGGAAACCTTTGCAGGTGTTTTGAGTTGATTAGCTGATTGGCATGTCACCATATTTTAATTTGTTGAGATTAGACTTAAGACTTAAACTACTTCGGTCTGTGTGCATTTAATTTATTTATTACACTAGTTTCACAATTTGAGTTGAATTACTGAAATAAATGAACTTTTCCATGACATCTAATATATTGAGATGCACCTGTAGTGTAGAATTTATTGGTTATAGGCCATAACTACAAATTTTTTTTTTTTTTTTTTTTTTTTTTTTAGTTCCAGCACTTTATACACTTAAAATTTGCGTATATTGCCATGTGTCTTAACAATTTTGCTGCCTTTGGGTTGTTACAGTAAGAGGTGTGAGTGGTTTTGTAATATGAATCATCATCACAGGACAAACAAAGTGAGTCAGACGGAGATCTTCAGAACCATAATTAACAGTTTTCTCTTTTCTTCATTTAACAAGGGGAAGAGATTGATAGCTCCGGCTATGCGTTTTGGATTCAAGCCTAGTTGTTAATGTGGATTGTTCGAGTCAAAAAGACAAAAGAGTGTCGTGCCTTAAATGTGAGTTCAAATGCAGGTGTCTGGGTCATTTTTCTTCCTTTTGCTGATTGAAGATTTTCAAGCTACGTTGTGCCAAAGAAGTACATAGTGCTCCAATGTGCTTTGTAAACTATTTTTTATGGTTTTGTCTCTCAAGATAGATTGAACCATTTTATTTGGCCTTTTTTATTGATATAGATAGTGGAGACAGCCAGATTCAAACCCAAATGAGCACCATGGCTTGATGTACCAGACTACTAGATCACAGCTCAAACAGTCCAGCTTTCTAAAATGAGCTGTAAGTACAGTACAGTGATTGGATATCTCAGCCTTTGAAGAAAGAAACAAAGAGCTGAGCGAGAAATGTTGTGTGTTCTTTGTGTCTACTCGAAGATGCAGAATCTGACCTCTCGTAGGAGTCGGTGGTAGTGAATAGGGGATATTGATTGGTCGGCATCACATGTGGTTTTCCTCTCCGTGTCCAGAGCTTTATCACGGCTCTCTGCTTTAGTCAGTTTGAGCTGAAGGGCTCTAGCACCAAACAACTTTCGACGGGAGGAAAACTTTCAGGCGATCGATACGCTGCTCAGCTGTCCTCAGCGAGGGCAGTGGTGTCAGCTGTGATTATGCTGTCAAAAGAAACTGCTGAAACTCATTGGAATGTTTTATTAACCTCCTCTCTAGTGAGAACAAATCAATATGGTGACATATTCCCACCTTATCAGAGAGTATTAACCGTATCATATGGAAGGTGTCATGGCTCAGACCTGTGGAAAACCTCTTTCTGCCCCCGAGTGAAAAATAAAGGCAATTGTGCCTTAATTCTTTGTAATTGTGACTTTAAACCTTGTAATTGTGCATTAATTTCTTGTAATTGTGATTATATCTTATAATGTTACTATCTCCCCACACAATCTCACTAGTGAGACTTTGCTCCTGGTAATTGTAACTTTATATCTCTAAATGTGAATTTATATTTCAACATTGGGCCTTTACATCTCACAGTGCGACTATATTGTGACTTTATATCTCAAAGTATAACTTCCATCTCATAATTATGACTGATTTTCTTGTAATTATAACTTTTTATATCAAAATGTGATTTTATATATGTGACCCTGGAGCACAAAACCAGTCATAAGTAGCACGGTTATATTCATAGCAATAGCCAACAATACATTGTATGGCTCAAAATTATCGATTTTTCTTTAATGCCAAAAATCATTAGGATATTAAGTAAAGATCATGTTCCATGAAGATATTTTGCAAATTTCCTACTGTAAATATATCAAAACTTAATTTGTGATTAGTTATATGCATTGCTATGAACTATATTTGGACAACTTTAAAGGCAATTTCTCAATATTTAGATTTTTTTGCACCCCCTTCCAGATTTTCAAATTGTATCTCGGCCAAATTTTGTCCTATCCTAACAAACCATAAATCAATGGAAAGCTTATTTATTCAGCTCTCAGATGTGTATATCTCAATTTTTTTTTTTTTTTTTTTTTTTAATGGACACTTACGACTGGTTTTGTGTTCCAGGGTCACAGCATCACATTGTAATTAATTATTATTTATGATGTAGTTTTTATTGTTTGTTTATATCTCAAAATATTACTTTATATTTCACAATGTGACTTTATATATAATAATTATGACTTAATTTCTTGCAAATGGGACTGTCTCACAGTGTGCCTTTTATACCCTTAAAATTTTACTATATCTCACTTTTGAGACTTCTTAAAATCTCACAATTGTGATTATATCCAAAAATATAGTCTTCTCTCACTTAGTTATTGTGACTTTGAATTTTAGAATTTGACTAAATCTCACATTGTAGTCTTTATATCTCATAGTATCTTACAATATGACTATCTCCAAGTTTTTTGTAATTGCGACCTCATGTGTCAAAATGTGAAATCTTGCATTGCGACTGTAAGTAATGACTTAGTTATTGTGACTTTGAATTTCAAAATCTCACAATGGAGTCTTATACTTCAAAATATGACTTTATATTTCAAAATGTTTATATCTTAAAATATATTGTAATATATCATATATTATAACTATGTCTTAGTTTGTCGTAATTTAGACATTTAACATCACAACTACCTTTTTTAATTCTCTCTGAGGCAGAAACATGCCTCCATGCAGACCTCTTTAGGTTATAAATCAACCCTATTACACACAATCCCATCCAGAACTGTACGTCTAGTCTCTGTGCCTCTGTGTTTGTTTATGTACGTGTGCGTCTTTGAATTTATTGACTGTTTAATCAACAAGCATCTGTCATCACTTGTGGAGAAGTGGTTGATAGATGACACAAAGAGGTGTCCTCTGGGATTGAGCGAAAGTGAGAGCGTGAGAAAGGGAGAGTGTTTTTAACAGCTGTCCGACTCACTCTCACCCTCACGTCATGCCTTTGCCAACTGTGTCATCTGTCGTGCTGACAAATAAAGCCACCGTGTTCTCGCACGAGTCAAAGGTTTGTCCTCCTCCACTGTGACCTCGGACTCTCTTCTTGTAATATTGACTGAGTCATGAAGATGTATTCTCAGCAGGCCGAGCAAGATAAGTGATGCCTCCTGTGCATTCCTCAACCGTATTTCAGCACTTAATAATTTTCTCCGCAGTCATTGCGTGCAGATGTTTCAAATACCAGCTTGGATACTGTTGTTTTTCGTTCAACCACACGAAATTCATTTCTGAAGGGTTATATCAAGGTCACCGTGCCTCACCATAACTATGGGTTATTGTTACTCCTGTCTACTGTATAATTTTCATCCTCATATTCCAAACAATCAGAATTTCAAGCTTCGTGATGACCAGAATACATTTAAAACTCAATTGCAAGCCTGTGAACACTGAAATCAAATCTTTTGGAACAAAATGTTGATCTCAGTTTACCGTCAGTATCCTCCAATGTGTGAGATTGCAGTAAGCTTGTCGATCTGGCACTGCTGCCACAAACAAGGAAATATGTAAGGAAATTGTGGTTTTAATGTAGTTCCACAAATTCTTGCCTAAAAACTGTATGAAAGTTTGCAGATGCGATTTCTTTGTGTTGATGCGTTTCTTTGTGAAACAGGAAATTGAACTCTTTTCAGTTAACCTTATTTTGTTACGTTACAGCCAAGCAGAACCATGATTAGCTGTTTGCCATAGATAGTTGTTAGCAATTGTTGTTGAAAAGAGCAAAAAACAAAACAAAACAATTGTATGCATAAGCGAAATAATTTTTTGGAAACTAACACAGGAGATTTTAGAATAATAAATATTATTTTAATATTTAATATCATTTAAAATATCTGCTATTTTTTACTTGTACACTAGCAAATATAGTCCATCCATTGCTTCTTTATGCTTCTAATTAGCATTTTTGTTATTTAATACATAATTCTTGCTATATTATTAGGATTTATATATTATATATATTTATATATTATCCTAAATTTAAAAAAAAAGTATGCATAAGAGAAATCAGTTTTCATAATCTAACTTTAACGCTTAGGAGATATTAGAATAATATTATTTTAATATTTAAAATCATTTAAAATATCTGTTGTTTTTTTTTGCTTGAACACTAGCAAATATATACCAATAAAATTCTTCAATTGCTTCTTTATGATTCCAATTAGCATTTTTGTTATTTAATACATATTTTCTTGTTATATTATTAGGATTTATATATTATATATTTATATATTATCCTAAATTTTTAATGTTCTCCTTTAGAATTGTATATATAGTGTATTTTAATGTAATGCACACATAGTTGATAGATAATGATTAAATATATATAATTTATATAATTGTATAATAATATTGTATAATTATTTATATAATAAATGTATATAATAAATATATAATGATTAAAATTATTGTCCTTAAATCATGTGTTAGTTTGTAGGCAAAATTATAACTAACCAGTTTTAGAGAAATGCAATTATTAGCACACTAACATAACACTAAGTAATTTTTAAGTAGCCTATTAATTTCCAGCTGGACTTGGCCGGTCACTGTGCTTTCTGAGTGCGCGCTACTACTTGCCGTCTTCACTCTTGACACTGATTTGTTCACAAGGTCCAAAAGTTCACACGATGCCAACTAGCAGGAAGCATCTGGTGTGAACAAGCTGGCCTCTTTGGTGGTGTGTCCGAAAGCATCTGTATCACACACACTCACCCGCATCCATTGCAGTACCGTTGTTTACAGTCAGGGGGCGATATTAGACTTTACTATCTGCCCAGCAAATGAGAATACAGGCTTCATTGTGATAGGCTCTCGGCTGGCAGAACCTTTTTTCCCTCTCTCTGTTGTCTCCTGACTGTCGACGACTCCATCTCTTCTTCTCCTCCTCCTCCTCCTCCCGCGTTCCTCTCTCCTCTGGATTAAATTAGCTGCAGAACGGAAGACTCCATCACTGCTGCATCCATTGATGTATCAAGGACTAGTTTAAAAATGGGATTGAAAGCATAAAGGGGAATAGCTACAAGGATTTTGGAAGGGGTGAGTAGATCCAAGCCAGTGACTGTGGAGCGCATCATCTGGACCGCTGGAATTACAATTGGGTTGGATTAGTTTTTTTTATGGGAAAGAGGGGGAGGAGAGAGCCATTAAAATTATGGATGATGACAAGTGAGATAGTTATTTAGGATTCCTGACCAAAGAACTTGTGAGATGTTTCCTTGGAATGGTGTGACGGTATTCTGAAGTGTCCTTTCCGCCGCAACAGCTGTGCAAGCTTGATTTGTTGCAATTTTTTTTTTTTACTTAAGCGTCGTTTTCCATTCACAATGTCATGCAGAGATTTGACAATAGAAAATTTTGACAATGGTAATCGTTCTAGAAAAGGATTATGGTGATGTTAGAAAGGAAAACTGGTTTAGACACCTACCATGAATGGATTTTGGAGTAGGCTACCAGGTTTTTGCCTTTGTTAACCGGTGACAATGAGATGTAATGTATTCTGAACTTGTGAAATGGTGTGCAGGTTTATGCCAGATGCTTTTATTCTCAAGGGATCTTCTCACACATTGTGCTGGATTTTTGAATTTCCAAGCAGTGTATCCATGCTTAGCTGTGCTGAATGGTCAAGGTTATGATTGGAGAAGGGAAAATAAGGTAGAGCTGCTTAGCTCTCTTGATGCAGAGTAGCGTGAGATGATTTGTAAATTTTTCTGAACTTTGTTAACCTTAGAGAAAAGGTAGAAAGCACAAGTTCTCAAGCTACCTTTTTTTCAGCATTTGTCTTGGTGTCTCTCAGGGACTTTTGCTCAAGATGTTGTTAGGGAACCTTTGGAAGAGTATCTGTCTGATAAATATAAGCCAGACCACACAGTCTGTTGAATGCATCAGTAAAGGGAATCTTTCGGGAATCATGTGGTATTTAAAATACAATTATTCATATTAAATTGAAACCATTGAAACCAGTTCCAAATATCACATGAATGAAAGTGACAACTTGCACCTTTTGAAAAACTTATTCAGACTCAACAAATTGGACATGCTAATGCTAAGTGATACATGCTCTATAAGGGATTTCATGAAGTGTCTGAGAGACTTGAAAACAAACATAACTTGTAAGGACCTAAGAGTGAACCTTGTGGAACTCCGCTCATTCAAACATACATATTGATTTGAATAGCATTCAAACGAACAACTTTGTCTAGTGTAGACAAATTTTAAATTATATATACTGTATTTATACAGTGGTGGCCAAAATTATTTGAACATTAGTATTTTCACCAGCTAAAAATGGTTTCAAGTCAGTTATTTTTATCTTTTGCTGTAGTGTGTCAGTAGGAAATCTCAGTTTACATTTCCAAACATTAATTTTGCCATTAATTGTAATAATTCGGTGAGACAGCCAGTGCTTTACACAGAGATCTGATCTCATCATAATCCAGTCTGTCTGGAATGATATGAAGAAACAGAACAAACTGAGAACTGTGGCAATGTCTCTGAGATGCTTCAAGAAACTGACCCGCAAAGCTACTTAAAAAAAAACTATGCACAAGTGCACCTAGGGCAAAACCTGCTTTAAACGCAAAGGATGGTCACGCCAAAGGTTGATTGAATTTAGTTAATAGAAGTTAATTTATAAAGAAAATCTGTTTATGACATTATTTTTGACAGCATCCTCGTTTTACAGCATTTTTACACAAGTGCCCTAAACTTGTGTACTGTACAGTACTGTAGCTTTGCCTGTACGTTTCCTTAAGCATCTTGGAGACGTTGCCACAGTTCTTCTGGATTTAGTTTCAGTTTGTTTCTGTTTCTTCATGTCCTTCCAGACAGACTGATGATGATGAGATCAGATCTCTGTGTGGAGTACTGGATATTATCAGACTCCTTGTGCAAACCAAAATCTTACTGGATTATTACAGTTAATGGCAAAATGAATGTTTGGAAATGTAGGAGGATCTACACACTTTAACTTCATTAAAAAAAAAAAAAATTGTTTGGGTGTTTTAGGTTCTGCATTTACCAGTTAACTAACTTTGTTTTTTTTTTCAGGAGGTGTTGTGGATAAAGATCTCCGGCATTATCTTAACCTACGCTTCCAGAAGGGCTCACTGGATCACGAGCTTCAACAAATAATACGTGACAACCTCTACCTCCGGACTGTGCCGTGTGAGTAACCTGTACATATGCATTCAAATAGTTTTTGCACAGTAGCTCCGCCTACTGTGAAATCTCATTGGTCCAGAATTCTGCTCCTCGTGACTGTACATTAACTACCATTTACGTAGTTTTACATTTTGTGTGAACAGACAAATTGCTTGTTGCATTGTGCATAGTTAAGACAAAGGAAGTGTCTATTTTTTTGTTGTACTGTTTTAGTATTTTTGGTAGTATTTTACTAACAAAACATTCTCCTGGTCTGATTGTATGTATTAATGGAACTTTTGTTTGTCAGAGAGTGAGGACAGTGAGGAGAGTGTTATTGCAGTGTGGGGGGGTTATGGGAGAAATATGGAGACAAACCCTCCCTGATATGTCTGGGTACCATCCCATTGTATGATGCAACCAGATAGAAAGAACCGATATGGCATGTTTTGATTTAAAGCACTATGAATGGGTTTTTCACTCAGTCAGACGTATTGGCAAAAATTGTAATTTTGCACAAAGCGTCATTCTACAGTTAGAGGTAAATGACAGGAATGTTAACAGTATTTCAACTGTTTGGACTAGATTGATGCTGTCAGTCCCAAATGATTGACAGTTTAAAGGAATTACATACAAGGTTGTGGTGCAATTTTGCCGGCTAGCTAGGTAGTGGTCACTAATGTTAGCTAGCTGCCTAGCTAGCCACCAGCTTGATGTTTGTTATTATGGCTTGTTTTTGCGTTAGAATGTTATGGACAGTAAAAACCTTCTATTGATTACCTCATTTACAATATTTGTTTTGTTTTCAAATTACTTTAACATTGATATGAAGGAATTGAATAAGAAACATACTTTGATGAACCTTGACACTGCCCTTACAAAAATGAACTATTAATAAGCAGCAACTTAGTAGTTTATTGAGGCAAAAGTCATAGTTAATGGTTTGTTAATAGCCAGTATTGGACCTTAAAATAAAGTGTGACCAAATTAACTGTGGTTTTACTACAAATAAAACCAGGAAACCATGGTTACTATACTTAAACCATAGTAACCACAAATTAATCATGGTTTTCTAACACTAACCATATTTTAACCATTGTATTTGTAGTAAAACTGTGGTTATATGAATGGTAATGAATATGCCACAAAAGCATGGTTACTACAATTTTACTATAATAAAACCATGGACATTTTCGTAAGGGTGGAAAAGTTGACAGTAAATGCTTTGCTATTTTGGTTCACAGTTTGAACCTAATAGTTAAGATTTTTAGTTTATTTTGAGCCATATGGTAACATTTATTAGGTAACATTAGTTAATGCAATAACTAACGTTAACTGAAAGTCAAAACATTTGTTACTGTATTTATTCATATTTGTTGTAAAAATACAACTGCTAACTCATGTTAGTTTAGGTTAAATTATATTAATATATACATCTTTTGATTTCAATAATGTAGTAGAAAATGTTAAAATTAAAATGAACTTGGATTATTAAGTGCTATTTTATACACACACACACACACACACACACACACACACACACACACACACACACACACAAGACTTATGTATAAAATGCATATCGACTTTAACATACTGTATAGACAGACTTTTTTTTTTCTACCTCAAAACAAAAACAACTAGTAACAGCGATGCTTGGGTCAACTCTGCATGTATACTCTCCTCGCCTGTTCACTTGTTCTTCCTTTGCTTTCCTTTCTCTCGCTCCCTCTCTTCCTCAGCCTAGGGTTTCCAAGGCAACCACCATTTCCTCTCCAGGCTTGCCTGCTGATGTTTCCCCCTCCCCCTCCATAGTGGTGCACAAACACATCACAATCAGCAACCGGCTGGATGAAATGATGCCTTTGATTTATGCCTGTGCAGCGCAGTCATGAGTGTGTATTTCTGGAGCTATTTCTTCCATATTGTGAGTCATTAGTGTAACTTAACAGCTTGCTATGAGATGTTTCGGAGGCTGGATTGAAAGAGACAAGACAAGACAAAGCGATGTGAAGATGTTCATTTGTCTTGTGAATGTTAAAGCAGAGAAGGAGAGCTATAACATGACCTAGGCAACTAAATGTGATCGTGCTGCTTTATTCAAAACATGCCAGATAGAGTTTGATTATAGTTTAACAGTCCCACAGGGAAGAAGAGAGAGATGGGTGCTGTCAGGACATCATTACACTACATGGTGCTTTCGAATTGGTATAGATTTCTGTTCTCCATTTCGGTGGAGAAAATTGTTCTTCACGGTTAGTTTTCCTGTTCTTTGGAAATCATTTGTTCTTAGTTTTATTTACTGACCTTAATTTTTCAATCTAAGCAGTGTCTTGCCATTGAACCGGATGTGCCAGTGCCTGATTTTGGGATGCAGTGGTGCATCAGTTTAGGCTTGTGTAGCTTGGAGCGTACAGTATGTGTTCATGTTCAGAATCAAATCCTGCTGGTCATCGTCGTCACACGAGGTGTAACTACAGGCCGTTCGATGTGTGTGTAACTTCAATCTCGGCTGGAGCACACTGCACAGACAGGGCTCATTTCACAAGTCTCTGCACTGTCACTAGTTGCCACACACACACTCTGTAATTTCATAACTGGGTTTATGGAACAGTCTTTACCGTTTACTATTCATAGAAAGTGTGCTTGTCTGTGAAATTATGTCAGCTTTTGTGTTTTTCAATTTAGATTTTAGAACGTACTTAAGCTGTTAGATAATTTGCATAGTAAAATTCTCTAGGGAAAGTGCAGATGAATCAGTTTTTTTTAAGATGAGGAAAAGTATTGCTATAGATAATGAAAACTTTGCGTGTGTGTGTGTGTGTATACACGTATACATACACAAATACACACACGAACTCTACATACTCTATATAAATATGCATTTACTTTAACTCTTACAATTATTTAAATATATACAGTTCTCAAAAATTCATTTTATTGTCTTGTATATAATACTATTCATTTATATAAATTATATATGTTATTTATGCATATATGTGTATATATACGTACACACACAGTACATATACATATATGTATATAAATATGCATTTAGTTTAACTTACAACTATTTAAATGTATAGAGTTCTTAAAATTTTGTTTTTGTTTAATTGTCTTATTATATATGATACTATTATTAATTTATATAAATTATATATTTGTTATATTAATGGATTATTTAAATATTTCCATAATTACTTTGACATTCTCTACAAATATTTAACCTTTTTTTATTTGTGCGTTTATATTTATTATATGTATATAAATGTATTTAGTTTAATTTACGAGTTATTAAAAGATTACAATTCTTATTTTTCTTAACCGCATTTATTTCTAAAATGAGAACTAGAAGACACTCACATGCATCATGGTGAGGTCATGTGACAGCAGTATAGCATATTTTGGTTTCAAATGCTATTTTTAAAGAACAGTAGCAGCTACAGTGTAAACTTCATGCTATTTTGTAAATAGTTTTCCCAACACTCTTTTCCCTCTCTAATTTATGCCCTTTTGGATGAATCTAAATATATATCCATTTTAAAGGGTTAGTTCACCCAAAAATGAAAATGAGCCCATAAATTACTCACCCTCAAGTCATCCTAGGTGTATATGACTTTCTTCTTTCAGACAAATCCAGTCTGAGTTATATAAAAAAATTGTCTTTGATCTTTCAAGCTGTTTAATGACACTCAGCAGGTATTGCATGCATAAGTCCAAAAGAAGTTAAATAAAAAGCACCCATCCATTAAAAAAAAGTGTCTCACGCGGCTCCGGGGGGTGAACAAAGTCCTCCTGTAGCGAATCGATGCGTTTTTGTAAGAAAAATATCCATATTCAAAATGTAATAATCACTTTAATGTAGCTTGCGCCAACAGTTGTACACAGAAGCAGCTCCGGGCTGATGATGTATGAGGTCAGCTTTACACATGCGCCAGTGAGTCTCGTGAAAACCAACGTTTGTTCACAGGATCAAAAGAAGCAAAGTTTCCTTACTTTAGCAAAGGAAAACTCTTCTTGGCTTATATCTAAATCCTCCGACATTCTTCTTTACAAATCCTTGTTTTGTACTTCTAATTAGTGACTGTTGTTTTGTTTTGATCTCTCGGCTGCGTTTCCGTGTTCGTCACTTCTGAGCGGCGCATGCGCAGCGCTGACCTCATACATCCACCCGGAGCTGCTTCCATTTACACAGTGAGTGCAAGCTAGATTAAAATGATTATTATGTTTTGAATATTGATATTTTTCTTACAAAAACACATCGATTCGCTACAGGAGGACTTTGTTCACCCCCCGGAGCAGTGTGAGACACTTTTTATTAAGGATGGGCACTTTTTATTTCAATTCTTTTGGACTGATGCACTGCAACACCTGCTGAGTGCCATGAAACAGCTTGAAAGATCAAAGACAATTTTTTTTATATAACTTCGACTGGATTTGACTGAAAGAAGACAGTCATAAACACCTAAGATGACTTAAGGTTGAGTAATTTATGGGCTAATTAAAATTTTTGGGCGAACTTACCCTTTAAGTACCAGTAAAATTTTATTTGAGCTCAAGGGACTGCCGGTTTCATTTCTCACAACACCACTTCACTTGTAATTTCACTCGATATTTGACAATAGGCAACGATCCCCCTCTCCGCGCTGTTTTTCACTGTTTCTCTTCCTCATCAGCTGTTACTTCCACCAACCAAACAGTGACAGTGCAAAATCATGCTTTGGTTTCACTTGAGGCTGTGGCACTGTCGGATCACGTCTGTCACTTTGATGAGTGGAAGACAGAACACATCACGAAAGGGCCTGTCCTTCCGCAGGGCAGTCAGAGCCCTATATTGTACAATTAGACTTTCATATTCATTCTCTAAACCTCCCCCCACCACCTCATATCTTCTACATCCAGCCAAATGCAATTGTTGCATCCCACTGGTAGCGCGCATCTACTGCAAATCCTTTTTTTTTTTAAATTCAAATTTCCTGAAAAAAAATTTTGGACAAAATTTGAAAGATAAGACAACAGTAACAATATATAAAGCTGGAAGTTAAAAAGAACTTAAAAAGTGTTGACACTTTCAGAGTGTTTTCACTTTCAGGGCAGAGTTATATAGTAGTGCAGAGAGTCATTATGCATGCTGCAGGTGTTCACCGGTGGACAAAATACAGGGCTGTAGATCCCACTGAGAGACACTTGAGACTGAAAATTGACATCTCCAGGACGCAGAGACAAACCTGTTGTTTAATCAGCAATGGGAGGGAAATGGACAATTTCAGGATGCATTTTGAACTTTTTTTTTTTTTTTAAGTCAAATTTTAATTGGTGAACTGGAGATGATATTGGGATCACTGTTGCACCTGAAGGCGCAGTTTCATGTGCTTGCACACACTGTTAATTGCGCAGACAGCTGTAAACACGTATTCGCACCAGACCAGCGACTGAAGCGGTGAGGTTTGCTATATCCAACCGCGAGCCTCCGATTTTTCCCTGCCTCTTCAAACTTCATAATATGAACAAGCAGGACGTCTGACTCATCCATTCCTGAATCATTGCCTCCATTTTTACTGCCTGAATAGTTTAAATCATCTTGTAACCATCAGCTGGCCTCATTAAGACAGATTCTGTGCTCGCGTGTAAGTGGACGTTTCTTGTGAACGTCAAAGGTGGATTTAAAGATGAGTGTGTTGAAAGAATATCAACCGATCGATATTTTCATCCGAGACTGAAATGGTAGATTGTAGATCTGCTTAGACTTTCACAAAAGCTTTTGTTTGAGGTTTTTCTTCGCTTAATAAACCAAGCCACACAAAACAGTAGCACTCTTTAGGCTACACGGCTCCAGATCATTGATTTGATTTCTTGGTAACAGTGTTTTGAGCTGCAGATTGTTGAGATGTTCAAAGAGAAAAGGAAGTATTTGTATGTTTTTTCAACTAAAGAAGACTGGAGTCAGTGTGGGTGAACAGGCTGGACTATAAACAACATATGGCCCGTAGTTAAATCAAATGGCCTGCTCTTATTTAAAATGTAATGTATCATAAATTTAATAAAATAATTGTGTATATATATTATACACATACAAATGCATTATATTATTAAAAATATATATTACTTAGAATATTTAAGTATTTATTGAATTCATTCACAGTAATACACTTTTAAATTTTATAAAAAAAAAAAAACTGCATGAAGACTATGAGAAGAATATGGACCATTTTAAATAGATTTTAATATATGTATTAATTTAAATATATTAATTTGTGAAAATGTCATTTATTTATTTACATGAAGTTAAATGTGTTTAACTACATAGTAAGAGAATTTTTTTTTTTAATTCATGTTTTATTTATTCATTTTGAAAGTTGATCCACATTTAAAACAGTTTTTTTTTTTAATTCAATAAAATCAATTTTTATTAAAATAGACAAAATAATAGACATTTGTTTAATGTTTTACTTATTTGGCATATTAAGAGTTAATTATTCACTATTATTTTTTAAGTTACATAAATATTTAACTACATATTAAACATATTACTATATTACAACTATAATGTAATATAGTTTAGATCAAAATTAGTCAAAATCAGTATTTTTATTATTAACATTCTTAATTGAATTAAAACCCAATCCAGCTCATGAGGAACAGTATGGGAGAGATCTTGTGTTGGTATGTCATATTGATTATTTTGTTCGTTCCTGGGTTTATTTAATGTGCTATACTAAAAAATGGATGACAGCGCATCATATGCCTTCTCTGTGTCTGCCGCTTGTTTTCTCAGATGGGCTTTGATGTGCTCATAGACTCCAGCTGTTTGATTGACAGTCGTGTTCGAGCTTATTATCCTGGAAGAGCAATTGTAGCAATCAGAGTATCATTACTGCATGACGTCCTTTGAATTTGGAGGGAGTTGACCAGTCAAATAACTCATTATTCATTGGAAAATGTGATGGGAAGACAGTGTGTTAAACCTTTTTTTAATATGCCAAATAAATAAAACATGGATTAAATGTCTAATAGCTTGTACATTTTAAAGACATGAAATAAATAGTTTGAGATGTGTAATTTATATTTTATTGCTATATTTAACTACATTTCCAAACGATGAGTCAGGCAGTTTCAAATATGTCTATAAATTTGCCTATTTATTTACCTTTATGTTAAAATTATTAAATGGATGACTTATTTCTTTGTTATGTTGAAGTTGCATTTCTAGTCTTCCTCATATGCATTCGGTTCTGTGTAGAATAATCATCATTTGAATTTCAATGTAATTCCTTTCATCATGTAAATCAAATTCCATGTTGCTCAGGTTTGTAATAATTCTTAAAGGAAACTCCAGAAAGACATTTTATATTTTGCAGCTATTTTGAGAAGTTCAGAAATCAGTCTGTATAGAGTTGGTTGAAATGTCTGCTGCTGTAGCTACCCTAAACAGGTTTATCGGAAACCCTCCCACTGCTCCTTTCTTTCGAAAAAAACAACAACAACCCTGTTTGGCCACTTTGAGATCTCCCCCAGTTTGCAGAGATTCCAGCTTCCGGCGAAAGTCGATTACATAACATCTGTGCTGTTTACAGATGACTCACGGTAGAGACACTGAGAGCGTTTGGAGCTGTCGTCACTTCTTCACTTCATACCAAAATCAGGGTAATGAAGTGTCCCGTTATGATGCGACATCCTAAATATGGAGAAGGAGCGACGTCGGAGCCTAAGCAAGCGCTCTTTGAGGCAAACTCGCAGCGCTTCGGTTGGAGAGAGCTTGTCAGGGCCGAAGCGGTTTACGGCTGTGCTGGGTGACAGAATGAAACTCTTAAATGGTTTTTCAGTCCAGCAGGGGCTCTGTCTCTCTCCCCCGACGTCACCCTGGCACCCAAGCAGTGCACTCAGTTAGTGATGGGACTCTGTGATACAGCCAATAGACACTGGTGCTGGATCTGGTCAGCCGAGGCAGAAATCAAAATGAAGGCATTGAGGTTTGAGATTATTTACGCCTTGAGATGGAGACTATAAATTCTTGTTTTGCACAAGAGGCGAATAAAAGGTTTTGAAGAATCTGAGGGTTTTTTCATGTGTTCTGGTCTGTGGCTTTCACACAATATGGTGGCTTACATTAATACTCACAAATGCCAACCATTGTGATAATCTGCAAAAAATATTTTTTGTTTTCCGAAAAAATGTCAGTCGATTTAAATTCCAAATTATTTTCATTTTTATGTGACAATAATTCATCAAATAAATCACAATTAACTATTAATTAATTAATTAATGTATGTATTTATAAAGTATGCAAATAATTAATGTTGAAAAATGTTGTTTGTTTTTCCTCACTGTAGACCAAGACAAAAATACTGATTATATATATATATATATATATATATATATATTTGCAGTGTTGCACTAGCAGCATGAAATGCTTGAAAGCATGACAGTGTTAGTCACAGTTAGTAGCTCGCTGCCATGTCTGACCCTCTGTTTTAAAGCCCTGGGTTGAAATGATTCTCTGACGCAAAAATATTCCTAAAGCGCTCTCTGTCACCCTTCAAGCGCTTCTCTCACAGATCAGCACATGGACACATGGAGAAATTCAATTGTTTGTTTGTTTTTTGTAAATGTCAGCTTTATTTTAGTATCATTGCGATATTTTGCAAGATTTTGGATTTTCATTTAAATTTAAGTTCAAGTTTTAGTCATTTTGTTGTTTAGTCATTTTGTTTTTGACATTTTTAATAGTTTTCATTATTTTTTTTATTTCAGTTTTAGTTATTTTAGTACATCAAGTTAAACTACATTAAAAGGAGAAATGTTTTCTTGACAACTAGCTCAAAATGTTTAGAAAAATCTGAAAGATTAAATTATTATTATTTTATATATATATATATATATATATATATATATATATATATATATATATAATATTCATATATATATATATATATATATATATATACTATATATATTTTTTTTTTTTTTTTTTATTTCCAGCAACAAATTATTAATTAATTTGGTTAATTAACTGGTTAGGATCCCATTGTGGTTTTGATTTCTGCTGAACAATCTTAATATACAGACATCTGATCAGCTTTTGAATACATTTTTGATAAAACTGAATTGATATCAACACTTTATGAGACCGAATCTAAATGAAAATGGAAATCAGTTTGGATACCCAGTGCTTCTCTTAGTGCTGAGTTATAATGCTTTTGGTTTCTACTTCAAGTTTTTCAGTCAAATGTAAGTTTCCTTCAAGTGAAGGTTCACCTTATTTGCCTTGGTTTCTGAAGGCATTTGATGGCATTCAGTCCATTACAGTTCACCTACGATGTGATGAATCACAGGTTTAATCACTCAGTAGCAGAGTTTCAATGTATAGCCATGATTGAAGGGCTGTTTCCTGCATCGTGTTCAAAAGCGCAGTGCCTCGTGTTTGCTGCTAAATCCCCTGGGTCGTCCCATATCGGCTCATTCACTCCAGTGCGGCCGTATCTCACATATGCCTTCACCTCTACTCACCCTGAGAGCTGTTTACCTCCATTCAGACTTTAGCTATTCAGCGCACAGAGCGGCACCGGGCTTCAAGGTTGGACTGACCACAGATTAGAGGGAACATGACCCCCCGTCACGAGTGTCAGAGAGGCTGCAGGCTATTACAGGCAAATTTCAGGCCTTCAGCCTGGCACTCAACGCTTCAAGCGTTTCCACAGACGCTACACAAGAGCAGGGCCTCGGTGTCAGCCTTCATGCACAGAGTCATTTGTGCTGACTGGAAATATATTCCAGTGCTTGATTCTTTCATTAGTTTACCTGTTTCGCCTTCTTTGACTTCTCAAAGGACTTCTCAAACCTTCCTGCTGTTTGGTGAGGCAGTGCTTTTTTATCTTTTGATGTTTGGTCTGTTGTTCATTCAAATGAGCTACTAACAGTTTTATTTGCAAGGTCCTTATACTTTAGTCTTGTTCCAAACTTAACTCAATCTTACTGTGTCAGGCTGCTCTATAGATTTATATTCATGACAAATGTCTCTAATACAAAATGTAAAAAATTACATTAAATTGCACTAAATTGTTGCATTTTAGTAGTGCAGTGTATAATGTTTGTGTATTTACACAGTGAATATTACAATGTAAAAAAAAAAAATCACACTGTATTTTGTCATTAAAAATTCAGTGATTAGCAATAACTTTTCAAAATTCAGTTCAAAAACATTTTGGAATTTAAAGTTAAATTAGTAGTCATAATAGTAGTTATATAACTGTTAATCATTAAATAACACATTAAATCATACAACGTATTAAATTATTATATTAAATAAATTAGTTAAAACACTATCTAAACAATAGCAATAATAATATTTAATAATTATAATGATTAATAATAATTAATTATAATATAATACAATGTATTATAATAATAATAATAATAATAATAATTGGTATTAATTAATGGATAAATATATAAATATATATTTATATGTTTCATAATTATAATGTATAATAATAATAAAGTAATAATAATAATCAAAATAATTTTTTTTTGAACCTATATGAAATAATAATATACTGTAAACTTAATAATAATATGTATTAATATATATAAATTGATATAGATTTATATTATATTATATTTTTTTATATCATATTATATTATATTATATTATATTATTATATTATATTATATTATATTATATTATATTATATTATATTATATTATATATTAGTATTAAAGTATTTATATGTAGTTAAAAAATATTTTGTATGTATTAAAAATAATTTGTGTGTGTGTGTATGTATTTATGTGTGTTATATATATATATATATATATATATATATATATATATGTATATATAATATATATTTATTTATATATTTGTTTTTTTGTATTTATATTATCTGATAAGTGTTTTAATTTTAGGGATGTTTTTGTTGTTATTATTTTTTATTTATATATATTTTTAGATAATGTGTTTACTTCAATCTATTAGTGTACGTTCTTCGAGCAATTCCCATTTATTTTCTGTTAATGTATTAATATATGCCACATAGGAACACTCCTTTTCTCTGGAGAATGAACTATAGAACATTTTTCCTGTTAATGACGAATATATATTTAGGAAAGAGCATTTGGTTTGGGTTTATTTGCTGCATCACAGATCAGTCTTCTTGGTGAATATGGTTTCTGCACGCTGTTGTTTATATGAGGCTTGTCTGCGTCTGTCTGGAGCATCAGTTGTCAGGGCTTTGTTTAGCAGGTGGAATTGTCACTTGCAATCCAAGTGATCCAAAGAGATGCTGCTTGACGACTTTAAAGCAGAGGATTCCTGAGGAGATGAATGGAGACAGCGAGAGAGGCTAAGAATGAGCTGCTGTGGCTCAGAACTATGAAGTAAAGCCAGAGCAGAGGTGCCTTTTGTATCCTTGCAGTTGATTTGCTTTGACAGGGAATTGAAACAGGACGGCAGAGCCTCTGCAAGTGCGAAACAGTCGCACCTGAAAGATTGTTTCACATGGGAAGGTGAAGCTGATATAAGGAGGTAATCAAGCAGAGAAATGAAAACAGGTAAAGCTGGACGCAATTTTCGCTCATCATTTCTCATAATCACATCAGCCATAATCGCATGAGAGTGATCAGAGAGAGAGAGAGAGAGAGAGAGAGAGAGAGAACCTAAGCCAGTTTCTATTCCCTGTTTTAATCAGATTTACCCCATGGATGTATTTAATCAGGGCTCTTCAGGTAGTCATCTGAACAGATGCATTAGCCGAGACAGATCAGCACCCACCTCAGGCTGATGATGTCATTTTTCTTCGATATATTTTGTAATATAAAAGCTCTTTAAGGTGAAGTGTATAATTTATTTTCCATTAGCAGCACCAAACCCCCCCCAAAAAAAATATAATGACTGTTTTCGGACAGGTTTCTACACAGGTTTCTTTTTATTCATTTATGTGTTTGTTTGTTTTACTTTTGTTCCACTTTTTGAGCAATAACGCATACTTAAAGTTGTCTTAGCATATTATCTGGAATAGGAGATATATTTTAATATTGAAAATTAATTAATTAATTAGAAACAGCCTTATATTACCTATGGAACATTTTTCTTTTGATTAAATCAATTAAATTTAATTAAATCTGTGTAAATGAAAGTGTATTGATTTATTGTTTATGTCTGTGCTGTTAAATCTTGCCATTAAATACGTATTGTTTGCATAATCTTCTCTGAATGTTGTTAATTGATTAGATTTGATTAAATCGCAAGATTTGTTCTCCAAAAGAAAGAGATCCCACCCCAAATACTTAAGGAGAAAACTGTACACTATTTCCATTTGATTATTAAGATATAAATATTAATGATGCATATGAATATCAGCAAAGCTTCCGTGTAATTTCCTCTGTGTCATGTTTAGCCCTTTGTCAGCATACAGATGCAGGCATTTGTGCATTTGAATTGCCTCTGTCAGCACATTATGTTTTCCTGGACATGTACTGTAAAATTGTGTTGTCAGAAGACTGAAATCACTCCTCCATAGAGGCCTTTACATCTCTTTACAATCTGTAATGACACAGATGGATAAGTACATATGGGATGAATCTATCTCTCGTTCTGTCGTTCTAACTTTTGTTCTGTCTATCTGTTGTTATATTCATTTCTAATAATTTATTTTCTTAAAAAATAATTGTGCTTCCCTATGTAAACTTTGCTATCAGTGCTGGGGTATTGCAAACGTTACCAGGGTGTTGCTATGTGGTTACTAAGGTTGTTTTCAGTGCAGTGCTACAGTATGCGGCTGTTAGATGGTTACTTTTAATTATTATTTGTATTGCACTTATATACATGCTAGAATAATTGACAGTTCAAAGAAGGCCTGTTGCTTTGTACAGCTTATGCACAAAATATCTTCTCGGCATTAGGCCTTCATCTCGGGGGAGCCACTGGATTTGTAAAAGGATTCACAGCTACTATATTTAGGCTCATCGCTGGTGAAATGATGTTCAGGTGAATATCCTTGAATATTTAAATGTTCTAGACCACAGTGTGCCATTGCTGTCTGCATATTACATAAGCTGTGTATGATGCACTCACCTCTCATTCCCAGTCTCTCTCTCACTTAGTAAAAATTTGAGTTTTGTCTTACTTTCATAATTCAGCAGTACCTTCACCTCTCAAAACAGCACATATGGTCTATCATTTTAGCCCTAAAATCAAAATGGACTTTTCTTGTTCAAAGACTAGTCCAGAAATACACTCCAACCTCTGATTTCCAGATCTGAGGTAATGCATATCTGCCTTCTGAATCTGAAATTAGCCTATGACTAAATAGTGGAAAAGTGTTATTTAAGTGTGTCCTGAAACACCAGATAGATATGGGCAAAAGCTTTTATTAGCACTGGCTTGAAAGCTTTCCATATTATATAAGCAAATTATGTAGAAGTAATGTATGTAGAAATCTGTTGTGACTGATTTTTATTTCCATATTATATAAGCAAATTATGTAGAAGTAATGTATGTAGAAATCTGTTGTGACTGATTTTTATGAGCAAATTATGTAGAAGTAATGTATGTAGAAATCTGTTGTGACTGATTTTTAAATTGGTCAGCTGGTCTGCCATCTCAACCAGCTGAAAATGCGTCCAGAAACTCCTTATAGTGCTCAAAATAAATGCTATAGCTTATTTGCTGTTAAAAAGTGTTTTAATTTGTTGAATGTGTTCGTATTCTATTTATGACTGGGGATATTATGGAAATTTTAATGAAAATGATGTCTGGGCATGTAGGACGTTTGTCTCAGACAGTTTGATTCATTGTGATGGAGTCAGTTTAGCAATTGTAAAGCAATAACAGCCAGAATAATGTCTCACTGGACTATTGTTGTTCCATATGTGAGTAATAATGCTTTATCCACAGACAGTTCAGCTCCTGTATGAATGACTGAATCTCTGCTGATCTGTTATATTCATTGCTAGCGGCTCACTGATAGTTTTCTTAAAGGAACAGTTCACCCAATAATAAATAATTCTGTCATTAATTACTCACCTTCGGGACGTTCCAAACCCTTAAGACCTTGGTTCATCTTTAAAACACAAATTAAGATATTTTTGATGAAACCCGAGAGCTTTCTGACCCTGCATAGACAGCAACGCAACTAACACGTTCAAGGCTTAGAAAGGTAGTGAGTACTGTCGAAAACTGACACAGTAGAGAAGAAACTGTTGACTAAAGTTATTATTTTTGTTTTCTTAGCACAGAAAAAGTATTCTCATTGCTTCATAAAATTAAGGTTGAACCACTGAGGTCACATGGACTATTTTAACAATGTCCTTACTACCTTTCTGGGCCTTGAATGTGGTAGTTGCATTGCTGTCTCAACAGGGTCTGAAAGCTCTCGGATTTCATCACAAAAATATCTTAATTTGTATTCCGAAGATGAACTGAGGTCTTAATGGTTTTAGAACGACATTGATTATGTTTTATTTGAATTTTTTTTTCTGTTTATTTTTTTTTTATGTATCTATATATAATTTTTATTTCTCCTTCATAATATATTTGATTCTCAATGTTTCTGATTTTCTCAGTGGCATTTCATTTTCATTTTATGTCTCCTTAGTTGCCAGCTGACTGCTATTATTGATTAATATCATTAGCTTCATCTGTGCTCGCTCTGTGAAGTCAAATCAAATCTCGCTATTAATTACCCACCTGATTAATCTTAAATTGTCCTTTGAATTGCCAGAATTAATAAGAATGCTAAATTAAATAAAAGTGCCCTAATTTCGAATGAACTGTCATTTTTCACAGAAACTTGAATTGAATTTTTGATTTAGTCAGCTTCATATTTTTATGGTTCACATGCTCAAGTATTTTCCCCTCGGGTGGTATTCAATAATAAATGTCTGTTTCACACCTGATTATTGGTCATGATGATAGAATGTCATTAAGCCAACCTGCAAAAGCAAACAGCAGGGATGGACTCTTTCTCTTGCTGGGAAGTTCACAAGCTAAAAGCTGGATGATTTTTTTTTTTCCAGACTAAAAGTTTTGAGAAATCAAGAGACGATTTGGTTGAGAGCTCAAGGGACTGGATTATGATATCGTTGCTAAGTATGCGTCTTGCAAATCCCCAGTGCCTGATTTCTTAAGAATGTTTGATTACCCTCAGAAGACTCAGCCTCAGTTAATACATTAATTATGCACCCAATTTACATAAACAGTAAATATGGAACTTGGAAACAACACTTTGAGAGTTTTCACAGTTACTTTATTGCTTAGTGTTTTTTGTAAGTAACTGTTTGTCCTTATTTGGTTTTAAACGCTGCTCCAGAAAATACCAGACCATTTTTATTTATTCCTGTGATGCAAAGCTGAATTTTCAGCATCATTACTCCAGACTTCAGTGTCACGTGATCCTTCAGAAATCAATATGCTGATTTGGTGCTCAAGAAACATCAAAGAAAATCACACCATTCTGGCTCTATATATATGTTCACATATATTTCACATATATTTTACCTTGTGAATCAATTGTATCATAACTTACTGTGATGCTTCGACAGTACATTTCTGTGAGGCTGTATTTTGCTTAGTCTTGTGTATAGCTTAAATATTCTGACAAACGTGATATGTGTTTTTTTTTTTTTTGTCTGCAGGCACAACGAGACAGCCCAAAGAGGGGGAGGTCCCAGGTGTGGACTACAACTTTGTGAGCGTTGAGCGCTTTATGGAATTAGAGAAAAGTGGGGCTTTGTTAGAAAGTGGAACATACGAAGGTAAGTGAAATATACTGTTAAACCTCCCACATCTCAATAAATCATTACCTCTCCAAATAAAGCTTAGAAAACACCTGTTACACTATTGCGGCCTGGAATATGAATTTCCTTAAATTTGTTCCATGTTACTGCATGAAGGAGCGCATATCTTTGACATTGAGCAGAGGTATTCAGAACTAGTGCAGTTTGGTCTCTTGAGAGCTGACACTGAGGTGCGTGGACTACTTTCAGATGCAGGTTTCTTTTCTCTTCATGAGGTGAGGAAGATCCTTCCCATGAATCTGTGAGGCACAGCGTCATAACAGCTTCAGTGAGAGACAACTTAGTGACAGACATTGAGAATAACGGCAGAGAAAGACAAATATGATGTTTGTTGAAATTTTTTGATATGTCAATAAAGAAAGTTTTATAACTTCAAAAAATTACATTTAATGGGAATCATCTCAATTATCAGAGAATATTAGGGGGGAGTTTCCTTTATTTTTAGTTTAACTGTGCAGTCATCTAATACTCACTTAAATTTAATCTTAATAATTTGATAAAACCGTTTAATTTAATATTTAGCAAGATCCAAAATGATATATATATATATATATATATATATTTTAAATAAATAACTTTATATTAATCAAACATTTCTGAAATAAATGTATCAAGGTTTTCACTAAAATATGAACTGTTTTTAACATTGATAATAATAAGAAATGTTTCTTGAGTGGCAAACCAGCATGATACAATGATTTCTGAAGGATCATGTGACACTGAAGACTGGAGTAATGATGCTGAAAATTCAACTTTGCATCACAGAAATAAATTACATATTAAAATATATTCAAATAGAAAACAGTTTTTGCATAAAATAAGAAAAATTGTACATGCAAATATTTGTCCAATTAAATGCTCTCTAGAATGAGAATGAACCATCTGTCTGTAATAGCTAGCATGAAAACATGGTTCACTTCAGCACAGTAAAAACAGCTGTTTTTAATTTGACAGGATATTTAATTGAAGTCAGAACAGTATATAGGTACTGTATATTGATTTTATAGATTTCATGTGGATTTGTTGGATTGAAGTTAGTCCACTCCCAGTCTATAATTCTGGGTCACAAGGTGTAATTTAAATGAATCGATGAACTTCACCTCTTCTGTTTCCGTCCCCACAGACCTGCAAATGAATTCATAAAGTCTGTGCCGTAACCACACAGGAGCTCAGTTTTTAATCATTAAACAGATTTCCCTGGATACACATGATTTCTTTTCAATCTTGAATGAAACAATTTAGTCGCCGGTGAATGAGGGTGCCGTAACGGCAAACATCACACAGAAAAAAAATTACTCAAGCGAAGTTATTGAAAAGTGTACCTCAAATCAGACTTCACCTTTTTGCATGCAAAGTAGCTGTGAAAGTGATTTTTCCTAGATTAAATCACAAAACGTGTTGTTTCTAGATAACTTCTATGGCACGCCAAAGCCTCCTGCCGAACCCACGCCGATGCTGTTTAATGTGACGGACCAACTCTTGCCCGGTGCCCGACCCAGTGCAGAGGGAAAAAGGAAGAGGAATAAGTCCGTCAGCAACATGGAGAAGGACAGCATTGAGCCACCAGAAGAGGAGGAGGAAGAGAGCCCAGTCGTCAATGGCAACGGCATCGCCATCACACCAGGTTACGACCTACCACTGTTACTGCGATCGTAGTTTTCAGTTGTTACGTAACTACAAAATGAGGTTTTGAATCATACTGAGCTGATGAGGCTCTTTTAGTAAGGCTGGTAAGGCTTTCTAGTAAGAATTAATTTTGACAGTAGCTATGTTTCCATCCAAAGATGCAAATTTAACTTATGCGCATCGGATAAAAAGTTTATCCTACTCAATTGTGCGCATAAGTTTTTATGTGCATTTTTAGAATTTTTGCGCATCTTGGCGTTTTCATCCAATATTCCTAAATGTGCATAAAATTGTGCGCATAAGTTTTTATGTTTTTTTTTAGTATTTTTGTTTTTATTGGCGTTTTCATCCAATAGTCTTAGTATAAAAATAGGTGGATGACCTAAACATAGATACTCTTAGTCTCGCAATTACAATTATGGATGCCACAATTACGTAATTGTTCAAAGTGGCGATTAATCATTCAAAGTCCACTTATGTTATTCGGCGTGCTTAAGATGTGTTTTTTTCTTTCTACATGTTATCTTAAGGGTTTTTCCCATTATTTTAATTTTAGTTTTATTATAACATTATAATACCATTCAAATTTTTTACTTTTTCATAATTTAAAGAAGAAACCATTCCGATGTATAGTTGACATTTGAGGCTTAATACTATAGAAAAGCACAAAAAGTTTTTCAGTTAGAGTGTTTTCAGCTTGTTCATTTTCATATAAAAATACGGCATGCATTTGCATCAAACAATGGTATAAACATCATTCAATGTAAATTGTAATGATCGTAATTAATAATCGCAATTACAATTTCAAGGGAATAATCGACAATTATGATTTTTGTCATAATCGTGCAGCCCTACTTGTTTGATTTATGTACTCGTATCTCTTTGTACCATCCTTTACGGCACTCTACTGTCAAATAAGTCTCTCAGTCGGAAGGTCATGGTCAACACTGATTTGTTTTGTTTTCCCTCACAGAATCAAGCGAACACGAGGACAAGAGCACCGACGCTTCCGGAGATGTGCCTGTCCAGCCGTGCCCACCCGAGACCCCCACCCTCACCACCACAGATGCCCCGGAGGAGGAAGGAGACGCCCCCAAGTCCCCACAGGACTCCCAGGAGAATGATGAACTGGGCCCTTTGCCAGATAACTGGGAGATGGCCTACACTGAGAAAGGAGAAGTTTACTTCATAGAGTGAGTGAAGTGCACTTCAAAGCACACTTCATAATGAAAGAGGTTTGAGCATATGGAGCTCTACCTGTTGCAGTGTCCTCGTTTACAGATCATTACGGATTGCTGAATTATTTATGTATCCAATATTAAGCTCATTCACTTCAGTGCAGTTCAGTTTACTGCATTTTGCATTTTGGAAATGATTTGCTGGACTTCAGCACATGGTAGGGCTGGAAATGTACAGTAGCTAAAATTATAATTAGTTTTTTATTCTTTTGATGGTTTTCAGTTTACGTAATTGCCTCTGAAATTTATTGAAATTCATTTTTATTAGTTAATGTAAAATTACTTAATATAAATAATTTGATTAATATATAAATATTAATTGTAAATTCATATTTTCATACATTTTTCATCATTTCAATCAAACAAGGCAGTTTGGTTTAAAATATTGGTAACACTTTACACTGAGTTTTCATTTGTTAACGTTAATTAATTACATTAGTTAGCCTGAAGTACATAAAACATTTATTAATCTTACTTTATGTGAATTTGAACCTTTACTAATGCATTTTCAAAATCAAAAATTATATTGTCTATATGATTTAATTCACCTGAGCTAATATGAACTAACTTTGAACAGTTGTATTTTTATTAACTAATGTTAAGAAAGATGAATAAATGCTAATGAATAACAAATATATTACTCATTGTTAGTTAATGTTAGTTCATACATTACATGAAATATTGTTAAATGATGTAAACATGTTAATGTTAACATAACCTTTTCGCAAAGTGTTACCAAAATGTTTAATTCTAAAGAGATGATATAACAAATTAATATTTATATTTATATTAAATTAAGTATATAATATAATATTATAAAATATAACTGGTAATAAAAATGCATTATTAATTAATTAATTTATTACTAACCAATTTTAATACATTTAATACTACACATGTACTTTCATGAACATTTTAGTGATGATGCAAGCAAATCAGATTAAGATTTTCATAACTCAATTGAACTCAATTCTAATGTCATTTTTGCTGTTGAAATTTAAATCTGCAATACTATATGAACATTTGTTTCAATATTCTTGTATAAATAAATACGTGAATTTGTATTTAATTTTTTACATTTAGTTTTAAATAAAAATATTATTCAGTATATATCACTTGGTACCACTTTAAGGATGAACTGACACTTTGGAAAATGTTGAAAAATTAATCACTAAAACTGAATCTGCCAGAGTAGCTGAGGAAAGAGTGTTCGAGATCTTCGTCTCCCTCCCATCTGTCCTTAATGAGAAACAAGGGACTTATTAAAAGTATTGATTGTCATTGTGTTAACTGGAAAAATCCCCAGCCACTGTGACTGAGGCCTTCTGGGATATATTTCAAAGTTAGGCTTGTACCAACATTTACCTGACATAACGCACATAGAGGCGGTTTTGATTCATATCATGGTAGCTAAACAATATTTTTTCTTTTCAGTCACAATACCAAAACGACGTCATGGCTCGACCCTCGACTAGCAAAGAAAGCCAAGCCCCCAGAGGAGTGTGAGGAAGACGGTGAGTGTTTGAGTCTGTTTACACATGTGTGAGTGTGTGGCTCTCTTTTACGCTTGGAGAAATTTGATGTCGTGACCTCTACTTGTATTTTCCCTCTGGAGATGTACACGTGAATGATTGTAACATGGAGTCCGAAGGGGAAAGGTTTCCATTTTGTGGGTTTGTTAGTGATGTCAGAACACGATCAGATTGTGCTCTGGTTTCATGAAACATCCAGAATGACAAACTACTAGATCATGATGTTTGCGCACTGTGTTTATTCAGCATTGATGTATGCTTTTATCTGTTTATTCTTTCATTAGTTATTTTTTTGTTTGTACAACCATATGTCCAACCAGCCATAAAGCCACCAATCTATATAGCTATTCATTCATTCATTCATTCATTCATTCATTCATTCATTCATTCATTCATTCATCCATTTGTCTATTAAGCATCTATCCTCCATTCATTTGTTTTATTGTTTAATTTAGTGTTTCTATCCCTCCATTTTTTGTTTGTTTTTTATTAATCCATTAGGCCATTTGTCCTCTATTCATTCATTTACTTGTTGATTCATGCGTTGTTGTTCAGTCATCCATCCTCTGTTTGTTTGTTAGTTGATTCACCCATTCTTTAAGCATCTATTATCCATTCTTTTGTGTGCTTGTTTAATCGTTTGTTTAGTCATACAGCCATCCATCTATCCATTCATCCATCCTTCCATCCTCTATTCATTTGTTTTGTTGATTCACTTCCTTAAGTATATATTCTCCATTCGTTTTCTTGTCCAGTTATTTATTTGTTTGATCATAAATCTTTAAAGCAGTCATCCATCCTCCATCCCAGTCATTCATTAGTTTATTTATTCAGACTTTCTCCACTGGTTTGTTAGTTTGTTTATTAATTCATCCATTAAGCCATCTGTTCTTTTTTCATTCATTCATTCGTTTGCATATTGATTCAGTTGTGTATTTATTCCTTTGTTTGTTCATCCATCCATCTTTTAGCTATCTATCTTCTATCCGTTCATTCTTTCGCTTATTGATTCATTTGTTCTTTCATCCATCCAACCATCCATCATCCTCTGTCCATTTGTTCATTCAGTCACAAATCCTTTGAAAATCTATCCTCCATTTATTTCTTTGTTTATTCATTGATTTATTTGATAAGAAAGCTAATTATTCATTCCTTCATTCCTCCTCCTTTCCATCCATAAAGCCATCTAACCTACATTCATACATCCATCCTTGTACCCTTCATGCATTCATTAATTTGTTCATTCATTCATCCATCTATGCTTCCATAAATCCATTTAATAATTTATTCATCCATCCATCCATCCATTCATCCATCTATAAAGAAGTCACTTATCCTCCATTCTAGTCATTCATTAGTTTATTTGTTTAGACTTTCTCCATTGGTTTGTTAGTTTAATTCATTTGTTCATTTATTCATTTGTTTGTTAATCCATCCATCTTTTAGGCTATATATTCTCAATTCATTCATTTGTTTGCTCATTGATTCATTTGTCCATCCATCCATCCTCTGTTTTGTTTGTTCATTCAGTCACCAATTTTTTGAGGATTTATCCTCCATTCATTCATTCATTCATTCATTCATTCATTCGTTCGTTCGTTCGTTCGTTCATTCATTCATTCGTTCGTTCGTTCATTCATAAAGCAGTCATTTATCCTTAATTCTAGTCATTCATTAGTTTATTTGTTTAGACTATCTCCATTGGTTTGTGTGTTTAATTCATTCATCCATTAATCATCTGTCCTCTATATTTTTATTCATTCATTTGCATATTGATTAATTTGTTCATTTATTCATTTGTTTGTTAATCCATCCATCTTTTAGGCTATCTATTCTCTCTTCTCTCTTTTGTTTTGTTTGTTCATTCAGTCACCAATTGTGTTTGAGGATCTATCCTCCATTCATTCATTTTTTTTTCTATTTGTTTAGACTATCTCCATTGGTTTGTTTGTTTAATTCATTCGTCCATTAATCATCTGTCCTCTATTCATTCATTCATTTGCATATTGATCAATTTGTTCATTTATTCATTTGTTTGTTAATCCATCCATCTTTTAGGCTATCTATTCTCTATCATTCATTCATTTGACCAGAGAGCTATTTATTCCTTCCTTCATTCATCCTCCTTTCCGTTGATACATTATTTTTTGTTCATACATTTATCCATAAAGCCATCTAACCTGCATTCTTCTACCCTTCATGCATTCATTTATTTGTTCATTCATCCATCCATCCATACTTCCATAAAGCCATCTATTCATTTTTACAGCCATTCATTCTTTTTGTTAATTTTTTTATTTCTTCATTCACACTTGTCATATTACCTGTGCTCTAAAAACGGAGCACAAGTCAGCATGATATATTCATTAGCTTGCTCAAAACCTGTATTTTTTATGTTTTCTTCTCAGCCAGGCTGTTAAACATGCATGGTGTCTCTGTGTGCCCAAATCTACCATCTTTGAAACCCTCTGTTGAATTAAAATGCAATTTAATGGGGCCAGAGAAATCAATATCTCTTTCCACAGGCCTTTTAATTCCTCTCTGTGACATGACTACTAATATCCCTCTCTGTAGTACAGCATAGATCTATTTTTTTGGGCACGTCTGTGCAGCAACGTAAGCTCATACACATAATCATGATTGATTTCCATTATGTTCAATAATAACTGCTGCAAAGAAATCACTCTGTGCATTGCAAAATTGATCCACGTCTGTCTTCAAAGTTCAGACATGTACATGATTCAGAATGTAATTCAGATGTCTGTTAGCTTATGATCCTCATGGGGCGGCACAGTTTCATCATAAATTCTCATCAAAGGTTAGATAAAAGATGATCTATCTGTGTCTACCTAATTTTGCCGTCCAAATCAATGTTACTCACAATTCCTGGTGTAATTTAGAGGCGTGCCTGTTTAATTTAGCAACAATGGAATCATTTTTCCATTGTTCCCACGCTCCAAAATTTACTCCGTGCTTGCTATTTAATCAGCCCTGCTTGTTGGTTTTGAGAGCATAAATTTCACAGGACTTTTAAAGACGCATCCGGCACATATGCACACACTCATATTTACACTTGAGCATTCAATGCACTCAAATATACATAAGCCACTCAGTGAATGAAAGAACCTGAAAAAGAGACTTCTCCCATAGTTGCCATGGCAACTGCCGATGGAGGACCATTGATTTAAGGAGGCTTGAGAAAAGATATTTAAGGTGGTCTGGGTTAGATCATTGTCTTAAAACCTTAAAGGGTCCAAAATGTCCTAAATAAAAAACATATAGAATTTTCTTTAAAATTATGGATGTTTCAGAATTATTTTTCAACTATGGTGCATTATTAATCTGTTAAGAATGATATAATTATATTTATTAAAAAAATTGATGAGTAGGTGATATATTTTCTGTATTATTATTTATATTGTATTGATTATTAAAAAGCTAATTATTTTCTTAATGTGTTGCATAGGTGATCTATTAAGCATTAGAAGCTAATAATATTTGTTACATTTATGAATGAAAAGTTTTAACTTATTGGGGTGCGGGGTTGCGAATGGTGGGAACGTTGAGTAAGTAATAGTTTCGAACATTTTGAATATGATTTTTCCTTATTGTTTTCTAGTTGTGGTACATTAAATAGAATATACCTCATGTAATATATTAAATTCATTTTTAAATGTGGTTTGCAGTATTGCGGGAATGTTCAGTAGGTAATACATTGAAATATTTTGAATATTATTTATTTGTTGTTTATAATTTATTTATTAAAACAGCTGCCTTAAAGCAATTTTTAATTTGCTATAATGTGCAGGAACTTTTAGGTGTTAATAAAAATAATAATTTTTAGTTGGTTGTAAAACATGTTGTTTCCACCTCCCTCTAAGTTACAAAATAAAATATAAATACAAAATAAATAGGCATCATAAAGAGAAGTAATAAATATGACCTATTATAAGTAAGATTAAATATTTAACATTTGGCTCCAATTTCTTCCATACCAAGATGTGATCTTTAAAAGAAACCTACAGTAACTCAAGCCAAGGTTATGTCACACTTCTCACTTTTTTCTGTTAAGAAAGTGTCACCATCTGGTGTGTTACTCGTCTTTCTCTCTGAGTTAAAGTGGTGTATGTGACACATATGAGAGGCTCATCATGTATCCTCTTGGATGACAGCCTGGGAAAGGTTTGTTCTTAATGTAAACCCTAAATATGAGACTGGTTTTTGATTGTGAGGAGAAGGGTCAAGCATTAGCGGATGCGGTGTAGCCGTTTGCTGTGTGTGTGTGTAGGAGGGAATTGATTGCTGTAACCCTCCTAGTGAGGTGCGAGAACCTCGTTGGTCGTCACACCTGCTCCTGCCTCCTCCGGCCCAACGTTCTGTTCAGCGCAGCATCCATTCACTCAACTAATGATTATCTGAACACAGCATGGCTTCTTTTGACACAGTATGAGTAAAAAACTTGCTTTGAGGGCTTGTCTGTAGACCCTCTTTATGTGTGTCAGTGTAGAGGCTGTAGCATGACTTTTGTTTGCTTGTTTACTTGTTTGTTCACTACCTACTTGTTTAACACACTAAAGTGTGTGTTAGGAAAAATGTTACATTTAAAAAATTGCAGCATTGTCCATGAAAAATGTCCACTGTGATGCCAGGGTGTTCTCAGTGGCTGCCAGGGCATTGTTTGGTGGTTGCTAGGTGGTTTCTAGGGTATTCTGAATGTTGTATGGTCATTTTAGGTGACTGCTAGGGTGCTCTGTGAGGTTAATAAGACATTCTTAGGGCCCTTTAAAATCCGTTTTATTTTTTTTTTTAATTCCTTTTTAATTCCATTTTTATTCTTTTTTTTTTGTTAAATTAAATTTTATTAATCAAAGCATGTCTAATTAAAATCATGAAACGTATACATTTTCACATCAATTTATTAAAAGTTAATTAATTATGTTTAGGGCCCTATGAAATGTTTTATTTTTTCTTCACCATATGTTTTATTGTTACCTAACTCTGTGTTTTAGCTTGTCTAATTATTTAAATACATAAAAACAACTTAATCTATTTAAAAAAACAATTCTTAAAATAGCCTTATGATTTTTTAATCGTTTTGTATGTATTTTAAATTTTTCTGGTAATCAAATGAAGGCATAAAACATTAATTTAATTTATCTTTTAATTACTGAAAATTGAGCAAACTTTATTTTTTGGTAAACAAAGGGGATTTACCATATTAAAATTAAAACATGGAAGAAATGTTGTGTGATTATTCCTTAAATTATGTTTGTTTCTTTTTAGTAGTAGTAGTAGTAGGCTATGTACATTCTGCTGAACAATAGGTAATACATTTCTGGCAAATACTTGTCTTTAAATTAAACCAGACTTTTATTTTGACGGGTTGCCGTGAATACCTTTACAGTTCTGTGCATGTGATATGACGCTAGTTTTATTCAAATCAAATCCTCATGACTTCACTCTCAGAGCAGGCCTATCATTCCGAGAACTCTGCTCATGTGTTTGCATGATGCATTTAAAAGTTAATGACCAAACGTATCATTATAAAAGCTCACAGTGTTGTTGCAGATCAAATATAACGTGGATAACATTAAATTTATATTTTTCATCAGGTTAGACATTGATTATTTATCACTCAAATCCCTTTCTCTACCTGTCTGTCGGTCATGTATATCCGCCATGTTTGTAGTACTTTAACACATTTTATGCGTATTTGTAGTTCTAATCGAATCCTCATCCACCGCGCAATGTGTTGTGGGGAATATTAGCCATTAGAGTTGCATCGATCTGCACTTCGAATTCTAACCGGAAGTAGTAGACCATCCAGGAATCTTTGGCATACTTTTTTAAACATACTATGATTTGGGACATACTAATTATATTTTCGAATACTATTTAGGATGCATAGTATGCGATTTGGGACGCAGCATAGGTGTTTTTTTTTATAGAAACTTTTGCAGGGTTGCTAGGGCATTGTTTGGGGGTTGCTATGGAGTTCTGAGTGGTTGTTAGGGCGGTACAATAACATTGATACCTGTTTTTACTACTGCAGGGTTGCTAGGCCATTGCTTGGGGGTTGCTAGGGGCTTCTAAGCATTTGCTTTGATATTGCTAGGTGGTTTCTAGGATGTTCTGAATAGTTATAAGGTCATTTCAGGTGATTGCTACTGTGTTCTTTGTGGCTGATTGGACATTGTAATAGTTTGGTGGTTGTTATGGTGTTTAGAGTGGTTGCTAGAATGTTGCTAGATGGTTTCTAGGGTATTCTGAATGCTTGTGAGGTCATTTTAGGTAATTCTTATGGTGTTCTTTGTGGTTGATACAACATTTTATGAGTTTACACTTCTAGGACATTTTTTGTTGGTTGTTAGGGTGTTCTAAAGGGGTTGCTAGGGCATTGTTTGGTGGTTGTCAGGGAGTTCTGAGGGGTTGGTAGTTTATTGTTTGGTGGTTGTCAGGGAGTTCTGAGGGGTTGCTAGGGCATTGTTTGGGGGGTTACTTGGGCATTGTTTGATGGTTGTCAGGGGGTTCTAATTTGTGGTTGCTTGGTAGTTCCTCAAGCAGTGTTTGGTGGTTGTTAGTATGTCCTGACTGGTTGCTTGGTTTCTAGGGTATTCTGAATGCTTGTGAGGTCATTTTGGGCAATTGTTACTGTGCTCTTTGTGGTTGATAGGACATTCTGAGTGTCCACTTGGTAGGATATTGTTGTTATGTTGATATGGTTGCTAGGGAGTTGCTCAGGCATAGTTTGGCGGTTGCTTGGACATTGTTTGGTGGTTGTCAGGGAGTTCTGAGGGGTTGTTAGGGCATTGTTTTGGCAGTTGCTAGGGCATTGTTTGGTGGTTGCTTGGGTATTGTTTGATGGTTGTTAGGGAGTTCTAAATGGTGTTTGCTAGGTAGTTCATCAAGCATTGTTTAGTAGTTGCTAGGGTGTTCTGACTGGTTGCTAGGTAGTATCTAGGGCATTCCGAGTAATTGTAAGGTCATTTCAGGTGATTGCTATGATTGTTAGGACATTGTTTGGTTATTATTGCATTGTTTGGTGGTGGACATTACGAGGACATTGCTAGAAGGTTGCTAGGTGTTGGTGTTCAAAATGGTTGCTAGGTTGTTATGAGTGGTTTTTAGGTAGTTCCTCAAGCACTGTTTGGTTTAGCCTTGCGTTTGTGTGCGTGTGCATGTTTAGTGCACACCGTTTATTCAGACATGCATAGATGACTTCATCTGCACGTATATGTACATGTTTTGAAGAATGCTGGCAAAAACTGCAGCATGTCCCACTGGTGATGTTTTTGATGATTACTGTGTGAGTTTGCGCATGTAGCCCATTTCTTCTTGATGTTTCAATAACGTCAAATTTGGCTGAAAAACAGCACACACAGGAAAAAGCATCTTGAATGCTGCACGTGATGACAGCCCTTTGTTGTCATGGTGATTTCGCCAGACCTTTAATTTGTTTTGTGTCTCTCAGGCGGATTGAATTGCATGGAAGTATATTGGCTGTAACCTTCGGGCTGCTAGACCTCCCCTCACTTACCGCTGTGTGTCCTAATTAAGCTTTGTTTTACACACTGACTGCCAGCGTGAACGGCCGACTGGATTGTTTGGGATACGGAGTCCAAATTCTGGCATGCGCAGGGAATGTGTTTTTAAAAGACGTCTAGACTGATTTGCGCTGTGTATTATCAAACACTGCAGGCATCCCTGGGGTTATTGATTTACTGGACGGGGCTTCAGTATAATGAAAAGTGTGAGGAATGTTTTCATGACATGCATGCTTTGTGCCGTGCATTAAATAGCTCATTTTAAGCTTGTTGCTTCTGAAGGTTTCATACATTCAGGTTCACCTTTCTACCATTGTCGTAATCATTTATGAATATGAAATTATGGTAATACTTCACTTGAAGCCTGATTAAATAATGCAATATCAAGGCAAGGAAATTTGATTTATATAACACATTTAATAAACAATTCTAATTCCGATTGCTTTACATAGGCATGATAAAGAATATGAGAATAAAAGAATAAAAAATATAATATCTAAATATCAAATATAAATATTGTTAAAAGAAATAAAGAAAGAAATATAGTTATAACTGTTGTTGTGTGTGTATACTCTATCTATTTTTCATTAATCTCAGTATTCTCATTATTTTAGCATTATTTCTGTACTATTATAGTATTAATTTTAATCACTATTTTTGTATTTTTTAAGGTTTTTTTAACGTTTTAATTTTAATCTTAGATTATATTTTAATAATTTGGTTATGGGCTTTTATCATTTTTATTAGTTTCATGTTTTTATTTTTATATTTTTTATAATTTTATAATTTTAAAATATTTGTCTAATGTTCATTTATTTTTATTTCAGTTTTAATTTTAGTAACAGTAGTATGTTTTAATAATAGTAGTATTTTGACTTAAATTTGTTGCCAAAACAACATTTCTACATTTTCTGAGTGATATTTATTTTAGTTTATATATTTATATATTATTTAAATTCCATTGCAGAAATCTTTTTAAATATTTTAAGTATTTGATATTTCATATGTATGTATTTAATATTTAAATATTTTTAATAGTTGATATTTTATACATATGTAGTGTATGTATACTTCATCAGTCAAATATTATGTGTAAATTGTTATTGTTTCTCTAAAACTAAAACAATTAAAATTTAAATGTGAAAATGTGTGTGTGTGTGTGTATACACACATACACATGTACACACACACACACACACACACACACTTTAATTTTTATTGTTTTAAAACAAAACTATGCAAGGAAACAGAAAATAGAGCCCAGCCTACATTAAATACACATGCAACAGGGATAAACAACATTTGCAACTAGGTGCCAACCATCTTTTTATTTTATTTTTTATTTTTATTTTTTACAGAACTTCCATATGGCTGGGAGAAAATAGACGACCCTATTTATGGCAGTTACTATGTTGAGTAAGTTCTTCAGAATTCTTCTTTCAAATTTTAGTCGAATCTGACCCCGAATCATCCGTGTCATGCTCTTCAATAAGCGTGCCGAGGGAGGGAGGGTCCCAGCGTGATTTAAATATCTGCTCGTTCTGCCCCGCAGCCACATTAACAGAAGGACACAGTTTGAGAACCCCGTCCTAGAGGCCAAACGAAGGATGCAACAGCAACAGCAAATGCAAAGTCAAGGTCTATCGGCGCTGCCATTGCCCACAATATATAGAGGTACTGCTTTTCTCTGTGGCCCATATGTGCCATCTTCACCCAATTGGTTTTATTGGTGTTTCTCGGTTTCGGGTTGCTCAGGTGTGCCCTACTTTCACTTCACTTTAGCTTGACTGAAGCACCAAAGACCATGCAGTAGAGATGGCTGTGCGTTGTGCCGTGTATTCCTCTGATTGTTTATATGTGTTTGTCTTCACAGAAAAGCCTCCATTCACGAGGGACGCCACACAACTCAAAGGGACATTCCTCACCACGGTGCTACAGAAGAGCAACATGGGATTCGGCTTCACCATCATTGGTGGAGACGAGCCGGACGAGTTCCTACAGGTCAAGAGCGTCATACCTGAGGGACCTGCAGCCCAAGATGGCAAGATGGACACAGGTGAGAAGGTCGAGGAAATCAGGACCTCAGGACTAGGGATGTAACGATTAACCGCGAGCCGGTTGAAAATCGATTCAAATATGTGACGATTCAAATCGGTTGAGATGCTAAACAAATTGCGATTCATTTCCATGTTTGAGGGGAACTTACTGTCTGTAGAAAAGTATAGATGTTTTTTTTTTTTTCTTCTTGCCTCTGTATAATGCATATTAAAGTTCATAAGTGCAGGGCTGCTTCGTTTACAGCAGAAACCAAGGAAAGGCTTTAAGGGCCACCTGCTGGTAGAGAGTGAATCTGCGTCTCATTAAGGTGGTTCGCTGAAATTTCATGCAGATATTTTTTATGTATAGTTTCACAAAACTGAAGTCAAACCATTCTGTTTTTGCTTCAAAATTTCGAAATTATACAATCTAATTTAAATTAAAAACTGCTCAAGTTGCGTGCATGCAGAATGCAGTGGTTGCCTCTAATTTAAATGGAAAGAGCACAGACAAAGCCTTATTTCGTTTAATTGAAGAGATTTATTTTATAAGTGTTACTTATTTATTTGATTTTTGGGCTTGTTTTAAAATTTCAATTTAGTTTTGTTATTTGCATTTACATTCTGTTTAAATTTTGTCATTTAGCAGACACTTTTATCCAAAGCGACTTTCAGATGAGGACAATAGAAGCAATCAAAACTAACAAAAGAGCAATAATATGCAAGTGCTATATTAGTATATTATTATAGTTATATTTCAATTTCACAAAGAAATGAACAGCATTTTGTCCAAGCAATAATAAAAGGACACCTTTAATTCATAATGTCTTAAATATAATTTTGTAAAAAAAAAATTGTGAATCGAATCGTGAGTTGAGTGAATCGTTACATCCCTACTCAGGACATATGTTGTCTTCTTCATTGTGTTATAATCTTGTGCTAATCTTTATGCTTGTATTCTAGCAGAAAGGTGAATTGAGGTCATTTAATGTAAATGAATGTAGTTGTTTTGATGTAAAAGTTATTTATTAATAATCCTATTAACAACATTTATGCACACACACACAAATATATACTGTATGTGTATATATATATATATATAAATAGATGTGTATTATATGAAATGTAAGTAAATATTGTGTGTATAGTATTGTATAACCAAGTAAAATATAATGTTTTAATATAATTAATAATATACATAATTATTAGCAGTTGTGGTAATAGTTGTGGAAATATATTTTATATATATATAATAAATATTTATATATAATTATTTTATTTTTTTTAACAATTTAATAATTTGTTTTCTGAATTTGTCCAAGCGATAAAATAAGATAAAATATAAAAATAATTTCAGTGACACCTTTCCGTTTTATTACCAGTGATTGTCACACCAACCATAGTTACTGTTGCTAAGGAACACAAACAATGTCTGCAGGCCTAATTGTCCAATTTCACCGAACTGTTTGGAATTACGAATTTAAAATTACGCAACCCTTTTAATACACAGGCACTAATCGATATATATGCAGTGATGAGCCGTGACCTTAGATTTCAGGAGAAAACCCTCAGTGCATGTGCTAGGAAACATCATTATCCCTGTAGCCACGGCTTGACAGCAGTCCCTAATAGCTTGCACAGAGCTAGCGCAAGGTCACGCCTGTCGCAGTGTGTTTTTCTGTGATGAAAGAGCGTCTTTGAGTGAGTCATCACAGGCGGACGCCGATGGCTTATTTGCTGCTTTTTCATAAGTTCTCAATACCCTTGTTGAGGAACTCTTAACCTAGTATGGGAAACTTGTGTGCTCGCTGCGACTCTACCTTTCTGGATGGCCTGTTCGTTTCCTTGATCATCTGTTAACTTTAGAAGTGTATCGCATCTGTGTGGTCTGAAGATGACATCACTTCCCAAGGCCCTCACAGATAATGATGCTGGCAGTGGCTTTATTTGCATATGCCTCCAGCTAGCGTTGCAATCTGGGCTTTGGTGGGATCTTGTGTGTTTTATCCACTTTTGATGGGGGTCCTTTTATAGAAATCCTTCTCTATTCCGCACACACATACACAGTTGGCTTGTTTCAATAGGCCTCAGGTTGCCTTTATTACGAAGATGCCTCATTATTGGCCAGCTTTGCTGATAGCTCACTCGGTTGGTGTTTGCACTTATGCAATAAAACATTTTGTGTATGTGTGGAGATGTCTTAAATCCGAAATTATATGATTTAGTAAATTTGGGTCAAAGAATGTCTATTTTATTAATCCTGAGTATGTGTCTTTAAACATGACGTAATAGCAGGGCTATTTTATAATAGGACTATTTTAATGATGTCCTTACTACCTTTCTGGGCCTTGAACGCATCAATTGCGTTGCTGTCTATGGAGGGTCAGAAAGCTCTCGGATTTCATCAAAAATATCTTAATTTGTGTTCTGAAGATGAACGAAGGTCTTACGGGTTTAGAACGACATGAGGATGAGTAATTAATGACCAGATTTTCAATTAATTTTCATTTTTGGGTTAACTATCCCTTTAATAATTGTTTTAGTTCTGTGAGAAGAGCGAAATCCACACCATTACTATTGTATAACAATAACAACATGAATGAACAATTCTTTACAGAATTAACCATGGTTTTACTGCAAAAGAAACCAAAAATCCATGGTTTTGCTACAGTAACCATAGTTTAACAATGGTATTCGTCATAAAACTATAGTTATATAAATGGAATGTAATCAGTATGCCACTTTTAGTAAAACCCATGATTAATTTTCCAAAAGGGATCATGTTGGAATCATCAAAACAATATTTTTTTCGGCTAATAAATAACACAAACATTGAGTAGGAGACTCAAATTACAGTTGGTTCCAATAGTATTTAATATTAGCATGTTGCTAAGCTAACAAGGTGTACTTTAATAAGGAACAAATACATTTAAACAGGGTTTTCATACTTGAAGTAATGACTGAAATGTAGCTTGACCAATAGCATGCAGGCATTGTACATAATCGACCAATCATGGTGTGCAAGAAGGCGGGAGAGCGAGAATTGTCAAAATAATGTAAATATGCATACATATAATGTATGTGGTCTGCAGAGATCATGTCAACAGCAAACCAAAACCAAAACCAGACATTTTAGGCAATTTAGAAATCCTAGCCAGGACATGTCTGTAAAACGAGTACTTTAGCATAAAATTACAGTAAAATGTAATGAGCCGATATTCTTAATAATTAAGCCAGTTTCAGGATATATGCTCTCTGAGCGAGTGGTAGATATGATAGTGATGACATAATGTACTTGGGAGTATGAGGCTTCATATTTTGTTTAGTTCCTTCATTTTTGTTCATTATTTCTTCATCAGGTGATGTGATCGTCTACATCAATGACATCTGTGTTTTGGGCACCACCCATGCAGATGTGGTGAAGGTTTTCCAGTCTGTCCCTATTGGACAGAGTGTCACCCTGGTGCTGTGTCGAGGATACCCTCTCCCTTATGACCCAGAAGACCCCTCCGCTAGTTCCTCCAGGCCCCCTTTGGGCCTAGTGGATCACCCACTGCTGCTCAATGGAAGGAACAACTATGAAAATTACATGGAGTACATGTCTTTGACTGGACGCTTAGTACCCGAGCACAGTGAGGGCTTTACCCCGCATCCCCATCCTGGAGACACACACCTTGATGGCTCTCAGCCTCCATCCCTGACCACACCGGGACCCCCACCCGATGACAGCGTCTCCATGGCGTCATCCTCAGGCGCAACCACCGGTGCTCAAGTGGCCCCTGAACTTCTGAGTCTCACTATAACCAAAGGCACAGAGGGTTTCGGGTTCACCATTGCCGACAGTCCCACAGGGCAAAGAGTCAAACAGGTGCGATGATATCCATCCATCCATCCATCCATCCATCCATCCATCCATCCATCCAAATAAATATATTTTATTCGTGTTATTTTAGAAAACAAATTATATATAATTTTTTATTGGAAAATGACCAGTTATGTATATTTATATATTTATATTTCTATATATCAAGCATGATATGTGTCATAGTTATTTCTGTATGTTTGGATCAGGTTCTGGAGCCGCAGGGTTGTCCGGGGTTATGTGAAGGAGATTTGATGGTGGAGATTAATCAGAAGGGTCTCCAGGGACTCAACCACACACAGGTGGTGCAGCTGCTCAAGGACTGTCCAGTGGGAACAGAGGCTACGCTTGTCATTCAGAGAGGAGCAGCAGCAGGTGCGCACATTTCCACCCTTCATTTTTAAAACCAAGTTCATCAGAAACGTGCTGAAAGTTTCCTGATATCTCCGTCAGACCTTGGCAAAGTACAGTGTTCACTGAAAATTAGAATTTCTGTCGGTATCTACCATAGACTGTATAAAAACATGGACGTAGTGTCTGTGACGTCACCCGTAGTTTTCTGAAGAGCGTTTTTGAAGCTCAAAGTGGGCAAAGCGGGCCGTCGCCATCTTGGCAGTGCGCCACTCATCAATAATGAGCAAAAAGGCGGGAGCTGGTTGCTGAAGCCACGCCCACCTAGTTCGACAGCGGTGTCAGCAGCGGCAATCCACCTGTCACTCAAGTGGCCACGCCCTTAATTATGCAGAACTTTAGGCTTAATATAATTTTACAAAGGATTGACGTATAAAAAATTCACCCCCCTCACAGTTTGTCCCTGAAGGCAAAATTAGCTATATAGACCAAAAATTTTAATTTTGTACCAGTCGGTAAACATGTTTTTTGCTGCTGTAGAAAAGTTGGGCATTTTAAACATGGGGAGTCTATGGAACTGGCAGACTCCCTTTTGGAGAAAAAAAGGCCTCTAGTGGCCAGTTGATGCAATCACAGTTTTAGTCACTCTGCCCTTGTTGGCTTCACGGAGCGAGGTGATGAGAGCGGGGGTTGCGGCTTCACGAGAGAGAGCGGGAGGTTGCCGCTTTGTATCTACTCACCCTGTTTGTCTTTTTTTTTGTGTGTTGAACACAAAAGGAGAATTTTTCAGTACAACAATTGCATATATTGGTTAATAGGTGTGTAAAAGGTTCAAAACATGTGTGTTGTTAGTTTTTTTGGAGGTATTATGAGATTTTTTTTGTTAGAAAAAAAAAAATTTAAGTCTATTAAAATAACCTCTAAATAATAATTTTAATAATTTATTAATATAGAATATAGTTGTTGTTATATTTGGATGTTAATAAATACTTATTGTTGTTGTTTTATTTGGATTTTACTCAATTTTTGCTTTTAAATTGGTGATAATTATTTAAAGATTGCAGAATATCATTTTGGGGTGATCTTTTCCTTTAAAGTTTTGGTTGAAATGCTGAAAGTAACTTTGTACGCTTCAGTGCTTCTGTCTTTTCTAAGCATTCTGAACTTGCCTTAAACTTTGATTCAGCAAGATTTTGAAATAAGAGGAGAGAAACGTTTCTATTATACACTCCTAGATGTGCTTTGCCTCCCAAACTAACCAGTACGTCTCAATTTCTCAGACTCAAGCTGTTTTCTTTCAGAATAACTGAAGCTGATGAGCTGTTTTTGGGCAATTTTAGCAAAGCCTTCACAAGATTGCACACTGTATCATCTCTTGGCAAGAGCTGGGGACAGTTATTAGCATATTCAGACTGGAGCCAAGCTAATCTACTAATTCCATGCATGTCCACTTATCGGAGTGCTTACTTTCATTAAAATGTCCGTGCAGAGCGTAATATTTTATCGCCCTTCTTAATTAGGATATTCTTAGAATGAAAATGAATGAGGCAATTAATAGAAACTATCTTGAAGAAGGCTACAGTCTCTCCATGTGTACAGTAACCCTGATATGTGTTCTTAAGATGCTTGTCTGTTCCTCTAAACCACCATCAATCAAGTAATTACGTCCACGCTTCCTGACAATTACGCAGTGCGTCTGTTCTCACCTCCTCTGCGTGTTTCATGACTATATCGAAGGCTACGGTCTTAAAGGAGCTCTCAGGAATCACTCCACAGCCTCTTGTAAGGGAGCGTGAGACGGTGCCATGTGACTCACTGGCTAAGTGTGAGACCATTCAGTTTCCTGCCGGCGTTCTGCCAAGAGCCCGGTCAGCGCCGGCCATGTTCACAGCTCTTTCCCCCAGTTCTCTAATTAAAGCACGACTCCCACACTGAGCTGTGGACATAAACAGGCAGACGAATCAGAATGCAGAGTGGCTCGAGGGGGGCGGGGGCGTTCGGCGATCAGGCCAATCAGAGCGAGTTGCTTCCCAGCAGGTATCACTGAGGGAGTACTCTGAAATAGATGCTGATTGAGGAGATGTCATTTATTCTTGGTGACGTGAAGAGTTTATATTATCATAATTTACATAAATTTACATGAACATATCTATTTAAAGCAGCGGGATGAATGGGCAAGTAAATGTCAAGACAAGCATAATTTCACACCAGAACAAGGTGAGAATTCTGAATTCATAGACGGTCTTTCTTTTGCGCTGTCCGCACAAACTTGAAACCAGAGCCAGTTATATATTTAAGATTAATTATTTTTCAAATAATAAAAATAAATAATTTCTAAATCACAATTGGTTCCATTGGTTCCATCAAAAAAAACGAAAAAAAAAAAAAACACTGTACAGGATGCTGTGAAGTGAAATAGAAGACAGTCTGACAATATATATAAAATATGTTTAATATTTTTATTTGTTAGTGTTTAATTAGGACTAGGGATGGATGATATAGCTAAAGAAAATCTCAATATTTTGTCATTCAGTATATATCTTGATATTTCTTAAATATCATAAATATCATTTTTAAATTTTACGAAAAAAAAATCAGAGCATCACAGGAATAAATTATTTCTTTAAAGTATATTCAAATAAAAAACTATTATTTTAAGTTGTAATAATATTTCACAATATTACTGTTTTTTCCGTATTTTTGATCAAATAAATGCAGGCTTGATGAGCAGAAGAGACTTCTTTCAAAAACATTAAAAAATAGTAATGTTTCCAAACGTGATATATTTTATATCTGTACGTGTGTATATATATATATATATGATATGTATATATATATATATATATAGTATATATATATATATATATATTGTGTGTGTGTGTGTTTGTGTGTGTGTGTGTGTGTGTGTAATTCAGCCAGGCAAAATCATAATGATTATATATACTGCAAATATTCAGTATATCACCCAGACGTACTTAGGACAAGTAATTGGATTGCATTTGCACCCAAGTGCATAAATGCAACTTTTGCAATAATTTCACTACATTTATTTCTGTTGGAATCAGAAATGATCTCATTTGGTAACAGACTGCTGAGGGAGGTAAATGCAATAAGAAATGTATCTCTTATCTCCAAATTTGCCCAGAGTACTAAAAGAATCATTAAGGAACCAGAATTGTTCTTACGATTCCCATTTCTCTACCTTATTAGTGCAGCATTCAGAGCACAAATCCACAGTCCGTCTTCCTCTCTGCACTTCTTTTATGAGGATTATTGACATCTCAGGTAGGTCTGGACAGGCAGGTGTGAGGTGATAACTATACTCCTCTGACTCCCTGTACTGATGGAAATATCATCAGGGCCGTGGCATTTCAGCAGTGCAGACAGCTCTCTTACATCCTCTTGGCTCTATTCCATCGGGGTCTCGGAGAACTCGGAGCTGACAGTCACCCCGAATCCCTCGTGATTCCATCTGACTCACCTTTCAGGCTTCACCGGAGAGAGACGCACGACATGAGGCCACTGACAGAACTTTGAAGTTTGAATTTTTTGAAGGTTGTTTCAGTGTTTACATCCGAATGCGGCAATCAAGAAATAAGAGAACAAATCCTTGAAGCCTTGAACACAAGCTAGATCAAAGTTCTCTGCTTTTTCTTCTCCATATGGCTTCTTTTGTGATGCATCGGGGGAGGAGGAGGACTTGTGGAGTGGCACGACTGTGAACGTTTGCCCAAGGCTTTATGTTTAGCCCTTCGCTGCCAAGTCTAGTCCTGGTCATATAGCGTTTGATGTAATCCTGTTAGTTTAAGCAGGCAGAAAAATGCTCACATACACATATCCAGACGTACACATGCGTGCACATTTTCATGCACAGAGAAGAACAAAGACTCACAATATAGGCTGTGCAGTTGAACTAAGAAATGAAAAGTCGTAACTCATTATTCTCATAGCACCTCTGGCCATGGTTTAATCACATTGCAGATGAATCTTAAACAGCCTTCATCATATCACTGACAGTCATATCACAAATGCATATCATGCATTTTATTATATGGGGAACTCAGAATAAAACAGTATTGCGGTAGTTCTTTGCATATTGTAAAAAGTGAAATGTGTGGTTGTAACTATACAGTTATTCCTACCCAGTCTGACCTTTTAAATGGATTTCTGTTAGTGTAAATAATGTAGTCAGTACGATACTTTATATAAAAAAATAGTTGATTTAGATGTAATTTGGGTCATCTATACAATATTATTAATATAAACACACTATTCAATATAAGTTTTTCTGACCCCATTGGCACTTTTTTAATAAAACAAGAAAAACATGTCAGTGGAGTCTATAATGAGTCAGACAGAAACACTAATTAAGAAACTTATTTTTGCAGTACTGTACATAATATATGATATACCGTTAAAATGGTAAAAATACTAGTTTCCATTTATTTTTCTTGTATGTGATCATAATCCTAAATTTTCTTCTGATTATCCTAATACTAATACTTAGACATTTTGCTACAGATATTTGTCCGATATGAATGAGGCCAGTGATGCTGAGTGATATAAAGTGATATAGATTCAACACATATGCTAAAAACATTTCTGGCCATTCTTATTTCAGAATCATTCAGAACTGACTGGAAGTCAAAAATCTAGTTTAGAGTCTTCTGTCTCCCTTACGATACGAAATACTGTTTGGCAGGCTCAATTTTAGTCTTTTTATTTAAGATGAGTTTGGCATCTGCTCAAAGCTAATGATGTAATTACCTTGCAAATTAATGCAATAAACTTTCCTCACTGCCTACAGGACAACAAAGATAAGAGAAAAATGGATGAATATTATGCAACGATTATGAATTTTTACTCCTTAGATCTAATGATATGTATCATTCTCTCGTTCTTTCTCTGTCAGGCCTCTACACACCCTGGGATCCCACAAAACAGGTAAATTATTTGAAATATTTTCTTTCCGTGTTCTTAAACTGACCTTGATACCTGCTGTAAATTCAAAGACTTGTAAAGTAATGACATTCGGTTCCATTAACAGTAACGCATGCTTTTTTCCACTGATGTGGACTCAGTGCCATAAAATACTTGGACATTTCCTGCACAATTATTCAGTGGCACCGCAACACAGCTATAAATATTGAACAAAGCAGACAGAGCAAGCAGAGTTGTATGATTCCTGAATGAATGAGTCTTCTGAGCCAACCTGATCTCATGCAAAAATGTAGGTGATACTCAATTGAAATTCCTCCTCCTCGGTCCCCGAGACCCACAGACTCAATCAAAATAAAAGTTTTTATTTACATAATAAATCTGTGTGTACTATGTATATTTATTATGTATGTATAAATACACACATATACAGTTTATATTGTAATAATACAATTAAAATTGTATATAAATATATTTAATATATAAACGTAAAATATTTTTCTTAAATATATACATGCATGTGTGTGTATTTAAATATACATAATAAATATACACAGTACACACACATATACTATGTAAACAAAAACTTTTATTTTGAACATAAGAGGATTTGAGCATCTGCACACCTCTGGCTAGCTGCTGCCCTTTAGCAGTGATCTTAGACCAGCGTCTGATGGCTGAAATGCCTCTGCAGCTCAAGCACATTTGCTGCATCAATCTCCGATTGGTGTTAAAGACAAACGCACAGCCATGACTTCTCAGTCTCAGCACGTGTTCAGCGGCGCGCTGGTCTGGATAACACTCTGATGAAACCCGACATGGAAATGTCCCGGGTGACAGATGCATTAACGCAGTGGCCATGGGTGGCCTGCTTCATCAGTATGCCTCTTGTGCTGCTGCATTAGCAAACAAAAAGCTTTAACTGACAGCAAAGTGTGCCTCTTTAATATGTGTGTTTGTTTGTGTGGGTGGAGCTCTGTTTGTTTTTTTTATGATGAGGAGTTATTATTAGAAGAGATTATTATGGTTGTTATTAATTTGAATTTCTTCTTCTTGGTTCGAGAGCCGCAGACTCAATCATGCTGCCGTGTGATTTATAACTCTGGCCAACTCAAAAACAAAACTCCTCGTTTCTGAAAATGGATTCATTTGAAGTTTTAAATATTAAAGAGAGGGTTCACACAAAAATGAAAATTCTGTCATTATTTACTCACCCTCATGTCACTCCAAATCTATGGGGTTTGTTTTTTCAATGACTATTTATTTTACAAAAGAAACCACTTTCACATTTCACATGCAAATTATGGCAAGGTTATTATCCATATATCCATAACATTTATCCATAATAATATCCATAATATTTCAAATAGTGTTATTGCATAATATTGAAATTTTAACGTTTTTATTAAAAGTTTGAATCGGTTAAAACATTTTTTGTAATTTTGTCTGTCATTTTTAGTAGTTTTTGTGTTTTGTAGTATATGTGTCTACATTGTTTTTAACTTTTTCTTTCAGTTTATTTTAGTTCATTAAGTTTAACTAAATTAAAATGAAAAAGTGTTGCCTTTGCAAATAGCTAAAATAAAATATGTATATATTGTATATATTTTATTTGGATAAAATAAAATATGTATATATTGTATATATTTTATTTGGAGTAAAAAAAAATTGTGGTTTTAAATTTAGTTTCAGTTTCAAGTTTTAATTTATTAGTCATTAGTTTAGGTAAATATATGTTTTATATGGATATATCCGAAACCCGAACCTATATAGTTTGTAGTACATGAAAGAAAATTAAATAGAATATTTAATGTTATACCATATATGAAAAATCTGTTGCTTGCAAACAGCATAAAAAAAAAGTGGTTTATTGTATTTCAGTTAACATTTATTTTATTTTGAGTAACTTTTTTTGTGGTTTTAAATTTAGTTTCATTTGTAGTTTTTTTATTATTTGTTATTTTTTTTTTTTTTTTTTGTTGTTTTTGGTTTAGTTTCATTTGTAGTTTAACTATGGATTTTTTATAATATATAGATTATTATATATATATATATATATATATATATACTATTATATATATATATATAGATGTATATATAGATATATATATATATAAAATGTGTATATATATGTATGTATGTATATATGTATGTGTGTGTGTGGGTGTGTATTCCAGCAAGTCGTGTAATAAAAGGCTATATTTAGCAGTATATAGTTTTTTTGTTTCACTTGTATAATCTTCCTTAGTTTTACATGTCTTAATTGCATTGCAGATCCACAAATGGTGTTTGCGAAACTAAATGGACTACACATCCCAGGTTAAGTTTCTTCGAAGCCTTGTAAAGTAATGCAACATTTCATTTAACACATTTAGGTATTTCTAGAATGATATCTAATTTCATGTGAGTTCACCTCTTAATCCCGGTGTAAGATACATCATTTTCAGGAAGCCGTCCAGTTCTGCTGGATTCAGGGCTCGTAATGGAATTGGCAGGTTAAGCGGAGAGAGCTGCAGGTGAAATGAACAGCTCACAGGAAATAGGATCCATTAGCCCCCGGGGCGCATGACTGTAGCACAGATACTTGGCTTCACACTTCAGGCCCTCACTTAGGGCTTAATTCATCTCCCCACTGAACCTCCCGAGAGAGCGATTGGACTGCTAAACTCTCTTCTCACAGAAAGAGGACAGGAGTAATGACAGGGGTCACCTTTATGATACGCCGAACGTTCTCCTCTTCAACTTTTAAAGGATGTACATGAGCGATTTGCACTTCTTTTTGGTGCATGTATGTATATTATCCACTCAAACCAGTCCATATCTGTGTTGTCCATACAGTGGGACACTCAAGGAAGCCCCCAGACCAGCTTGTCGGCTGCTTTGCTCCCCCACGGTGCCCCTCATCCCGGCCAGACGCTCCATCGCTCCTCTTTTCCGGATACAGAGCCCTTCTACCTGGGCAAGCCGGACCCCTACGACCTCTATGAGAAGTCACGTGCCATTTATGAAAGCAGACGTAAGTCAAGAGATTTTAGTTGCTTTCTAGTTGTTTGTAAATGACTTTATAAAATATTTCAAACTTCTTAGATTTATATATGTATACTGTATATGTATAGTCAAACCAAAAATTATTCAGACACCAGATATAATTTGTTATATTTTTTTTTTTCTATTGAGTGCAGGACACTATAGTTCAATTATGTAAGTGAGGATAGCAAAATAAAGTAAACTGAAATATTATACCCAAAAATTCTTCATACAGTGGACTACCAGTAAAACTGATGATAAAAAAACTTTGACCTGACTATGTTTTGCTTAAGTGTTTTATCCTTTAATTGCTAATGTGACCTTTTTACACAACAGACTGAACAAAATGAAGCATTGCATGGTAATTGGTCGACCGAAATTGGTATTTAATTAATTGTGTTAATTGTGTACTTAAATTTAACAGCTGACAGCTATTCAACCAAATTAATTACATACCTTTACATCAAAGTTACCTGACATTATCAAGAGGAATTTATTCTGACACAGAGTTCTTGTCGTATTTTATTTTCATTTTCTAAACTATAGCGAAAAAACTGTGATAATATGAGAAATGTTTTGGGTTTGACTGTATATATGTGTGTGTGTGTGTATATGTATGTATATATAATATATATATATATATATATATATAGATTATATACTCTATATATTATCATATTATGGCTGTCAGTCGATTCAAAAGGATATGGCAGTTAGTTAATCTAATTAATACCAAATTAAATTTGGCTGTGAAAATACCCCCAAAAGATATTTTAAAACCATTATTGTGTGTTAAATTACACAAATTATCATGTAGATATTACAAAAAGTAACTTTAGTAGGAAATATTTTACTCGATTCAACATTTATTTATTTTTAATTTTATTATTTAGATAATAAAAGTTTTAATATACGTTTAGGATAATATGGAATTATGGAGAATTAATGGAGATTATTTGGAAGATTATTTGAGAAACATCTCAGTATTTTTGTTCATACAGTGAAAGTCATTGGTAACCAAATTAGCTTGGTTACCAAAATTCTTTTTCTTCTGCTTACCAACATTCTTCATTATTTTCTTTTATGTTCCATAAAAGAAAGCAAGTGATACAGGTTTGAAACGACATGAGGGTGAGTAAATGATGACAGAATCTTTCTTTTTGGGTGAACTATCACTTTATTATTTTTATTATTTTTATTTTTTAGTGAAGTGATTCACTCTAGATAAGAAACTAAAATTGCCAGCAGGTGGCGGTTAATGTCTTTATGAGTAAGTCATTGAGTCATTCATTCATTTGATTTATTCAAACTGCTGATTTATTCAAGAATAAATTGCTCTCTTTATCACACAATTCGTTCAAAACGTGCATTCATTCAGAAAGGAAACGCAGCTTATGCCCCGGAAACTGATGAAATTAATAATCTTAAATCATTATCTTAAAAATTGGTTTGATATTAAATATTATGTAATGAGTATACTTTTTTAAATTTCATCAGCTGGAATGTGCTCTAGTGTAAATTATATTTGCTCACAAGCCATACAGAGTCACCAAAAAAATTTAACAAAGTGAGTCTTTAGCGAAATGGTCTGTAAATAAATTTTTTTTTTTTTTTACAAAAGTAATCCAATTATCACAAACAACAACTAGACTGGTCATGGAAAAGTCATGGAAATAAAGAAAGAAAGAAAGAAAAAGTTAATAAATATAATGTAACAGTTTAAATAATCTTTTTTCAAATATATTAATGCCAATTGGAAAGCAAAATGTGCTTTATTTTCATGAAAATAATGTCACAACCAGGAAAAAATAGGCCTAGTTTTCAAATGTATTTTATATTTATTTCTTGTCAATTTGAGGTGAAATATGAGCCTCTAAAGTTCTTGACAGGTTTCTTGTAATGAGTCTAAATAATGCATAAAGCCAGTTGACAGTACAAAGTATTTTGAAATAATTTGATTGTTTGAAGCTCTCATTTCTCATTCACACAGAGCCAGTCCCTCCTCGGACGCTGACAGACTCTACAGGCAAGTAGAGGAATGTGCTGCTTTCCCTTTCTTTATGTCACAGAGCACATATGCTGTTAGTCACATTTCATTAGCTAATTTATGTAACCCATGTGACTTCAGTGCTCTATATTTAGCTCTCTGTCTACCACTATACTCTTATTCTCCACTACATCAGAAGGTTCAGCACTCCAGTTTGTGAGGTGACCTACATAACGTGCGGCGTTCTCTGATCCTTCAGGTTTAGGAACGGTTTGAAGAAGTTCTGCTCTTTGCTTTCATGTCAAACATGATCACTTCTTATATTTTATAGGATCTTAGAGTGGATTTTAATGTGTTGCTGTTTGGTTGTTAGGTGGTTAAATATCGCTAACCAAGGAAGCAGCATGATTTAAATCACTCTTGAGTTTGGTGTGTGTGATCTAAACTGTGAGTCTTGTTCCTCAGGTGTGGAGTATCAGGAAGTGGAAGTGCACCTGCTGCGTGAGAAGATCGGCTTCGGCTTTAGGATCCTGGGTGGAGACGAGGCGGTGCAGGCTGTGAGTCCGGAGGCCCGTGACAAGGCTCGTATGGGGCAGGATAAACAGATACCGGTTCATATCTGTACAGCTCCATGAGCAGCAGATGGAAACATACCTGAAAAAAAAAAAACATTTCCTGCTTCCTTCAGCTGCTTATACAACATTACCATAGGAAAAACATTTTTTTGGGGGGGGCATGTACCATGGTAATATGGTATATGAGTGTTGTGGTTATTATAGTTTTGAAAATTTAGGTAGTGTTTATTAGAGCTTTTTAATGTTTTTGAAATAAGTTTCTTATGATTACTTAAGCTACATTTATTTGACCAAAACAGTGAAAAGTAATACTGACCAACATTATTAGAATTTAAAACCACTCTTTTTATTTTAATACATTTTATAATGTAATTTATTCCTGTGATGCAAAGCTGAATTTTCAGCATCATTACTCCAGTAAATAATTATAATATTATGCTTATGTTTTTGTGAAAACCATACTTTTTATATATAATGAAAAGTATGGTTTTTATTAATATATAAATAAAGAAAAAATAAAAAAAATCTTACTGACCCCATTAGTGCAAGCTATTTTAGCTGATATGTCAGACTTATGATGTGTCTGAGAACATTATTTTATGTGATAAATTTGTGTCCATGAAGCTTCAAAAGAAATAGTGCAAGCTATTTTAGCTGTACACTTTTACACTCTATTATATATATTATAATATACTTTTTTTTTTAAGTATACACTTTACACTCTGGGGTTAAATTTACAGCAAAATTAACTATATTGTGAGACATTTCAATAAAAATTTTAATTAATCATACTGTGATATTTTTATTATAATGCCCAGCCCAAATAGTTTGTTTTTTATTTTTTTAATATTTTTTTATTGAATTTTTCTTTATTTCTTTTTTTAAATTCGCATTTTCGTTTTATTTCAGTTCAGTGTAGTTTTCATCCTTTCATTCCATCACAAATTGTTCCATCTGCCTTTAATGAAACTTTAATGATTGTTTTACATGTCAATCAAACAGCTGCTTTTTTATTGGATCGCTGTTGTTGTATGTTTATTCATTTTATTTATTTTTATTTATTTATTTGACAGAATACATTGCTAGTCTAAAGTCAGGGTTGACAAATAATTAAAATATGTACAGTTCCAGATAAAATCATTTTTGCTTGCATTTTAGAACCTTGTTTTATTCTTTTGCACTTGTGTTTTAGTTAACAATTTTTTTTTACTGCTTATTTTCTTCTTCATAATAGTTATGGTTAACAATAACACTAACCTTGATCCATACCATGCTACTGTATATATCAAATAGACTATCAAATATGATCTGATACCATAAATATATACTTAATTTGACAGATTTTGTGCAGAGTTGTGGCTTTTATTCTTATTTAATTCTGATCTGATTCTGATACTGATTCTGATTTAAAATGGATTTTCTTGGATTTCAAATGACAGTTTATTTACAGTCGTCTTTAGCTAATTGTCTTTGGTAATTTCATTTAATTTCTTAAATAAATACCAGCATGTCAGGCTAGATATGTATAATCCCATCAGTTTGTCAAGAATATTGCTGTTTGAACATGTAAAATTATTATTAAAAAGACTGTACATGTCGGTTCACATTAACATGATACTGATTTTTCTTCACAGATTGTGATCGGAGCAATCATAGAGAACAGCCCTGCGGAGCGCGACGGCAGACTGCGTCCGGGAGATGAGCTGGTCTCGGTTGACAGGATGCCCGTGGGGGGGAGACCACACCGCTACGTCATCGACCTCATGCACGCGGCGGCACGAAATGGACAGGTCACTCTGACCGTCAGGAGGAGAGTTCTGCTGCAGCAGGGTGAGCAAAAACCCTCCGGTGACAACAATTTGATCCTCAAAACTAGTCATTTACTGCACTGTCAGGGTTTATAAAACAGCAAATTCCATAATATTGGTATTTTGGATTATAGGTATTTCCTTAACCCTATAAAGCCTACTGTATCATATATCATTTGAAAATTATCAATATGAAATTAAATATGATACAAAACATGAAACACATAAGCAGTCTTTTTTTTTTTTTAAATGATAAAATTATTTTTTTTTAAATGCTCCATTAAAAAACAAACAAAAAAAACCTGACTATTATTTATTTCATATGCCTGGAATTACATTATCAAGAAGTAAAGGCGCAGTAATTGGTGGCAGTGATCTCTGGAGTCACACTGCTGTGGTTATGTGTTTGCATTGACTGAGATTGTGTTTGCTGCCACCTGCAGGCCAGCCTTGTGAGGAAAACAGCGCAGCGGCCAATCAGAGCAGTTCTCCCCGGGGTCATGCCGTGTGCCCAGTCAACTTGCCCCCCACCACTGATGTAGTTATCCATCGTAAGGAAAGCGAAGGCTTTGGCTTTGTCATCATCAGCTCCCTCAACCGTCCAGAGACCACGAACACAATAAGTAAGTCCTCCTTTCACATAGCTGTTTATCTGATGCTCTGGTGAACGCTTATGCATTCTTTTACACATGGTGACATGTTTATTAAGATAGACTCGTCATTATCTTAGAGTAAAGTTCAGTTTGTAGTGCAGATGTATAAAAAATATGGGATCGAGCCCATTATGTGTCCAAGAACACAGTCCACAAAGTTAAAGCAAAGAAGCTGATTTACAATTTATAAAACATATATTATATTGGAGGGACTTATATTATCTTATTATTATATATTTTTTATAAACTACAATATGACCGAAATATTTGACATGAAATTCTCACAATAGTTACACTGATATGTTTTGTAGCTGTGCCACATAAGATCGGCCGCATCATCGAGGGCAGTCCGGCTGATCGCTGTGGGAAGCTGAAAGTTGGTGATCGGATTATGGCTGTCAACTGTCAGTCAATCATCAACATGCCTCACGCTGACATTGTCAAGCTGATCAAAGACGCTGGACTCACTGTCACCTTGCACATCATCCCTGAAGAAGGTATGATCAGAATATGTTGCAACAAAGAAAGATTTCTGGCTTCTTCCTTTGTAAACACACCTGTTTTTTTTGCCTTAGACGTAAACGGTGCTCATTCGGCCCCTACATCAGAGAAGCAGAGTCCCATGGTGGCCCAGAAGCACAGCCCTCATACTCAGTCCAGCCCAGCAGCCCAGCAGAGCCCGACCGTGTCTCATCCCAGCCCACCAGCCCCCCACCCCAGCCCAGCCACCACACAGCCCAGCCCCCTGCTGATGGAGCCGGGCCCTGGAGCTCCACACAGCAGCCCACCAGTGACTCAAAGCAGTCTGCCAGTGAGTCAGGCCGGCCTGGAGGCCATGCAGTCGGGCTCAGCGGTGACTCAGGCTGCTCCTGTTGTGGATCCGGGCATACCAGGAGTTCAGCCCACCTCCATCGGATCAGTGCCAGTCCCACCACAGCTGTACCTTCATGACACCAGGTACTGTTTGCCTATTAATTTATATATAATTTTTTTAATATATGTTTATTAATTAAATTTATTAAATCAACAGTGTTATTCCTTTGAGTATCTATCTATCTATCTATTTATCTCTCTATCTATCTATCTCTCTCTCTCTCTCTTTCTCTCTCTCTATCTATCTATCTATCTATCTATCTATCTCTATCTCTCTCTCTCTATCTATCTATCTATCTATCTATCTATCTCTATCTCTCTCTCTCTATCTATCTATCTATCTATCTATCTATCTATCTATCTATCTATCTCTCTCTTTCTCTCTATCTATCTATCTCTCTCTCTCTCTCTCTCTTTCTCTCTATCTATCTATCTGTCATCAATCTATCATTTCTGCTGTTCATTCTCTGTCATTTTTGCATGACATCTTTTATTAAAATTAAGCACTTTATATTCATATTGCATTTTATGCATTGCAGCATTATTTTTGTTTTCACCATTAAGCACATTTTACCCAAAATAATCATTACTGTATTATTTTTTTTTTTTTTTTAATTTTGAAAATATTAGTTGTACTGAAATATTAGTTGTACTGATTAAAAAAAGCATACTGTCATGAGGTATATGTAGTTTACCATTTAAATAATATTTAATTTTGTTTTTCATTATGGTAATGACTATTTTTTTTTTCTTTTTTTTTTTTTTTTTTTGGAGAAATCTTGCTTAATTGTCATTAATGTCAAGGCAAGTCCTTTTTCACTGATACAAAAAAACAAGTTTTATGTGAAATGTATATTATAAATTAATCAAGTATTTTTAATGAATTACAATTATTTAAAATTAAAATACTAAAATAAATTGTAAAATATAATTTCAGATTTTTCCTTTTGAGTTGAAATTGAGTCAGGATTGTTCTTGACATTCCTTTTTTTCCTGCGTTGTTCCATGTGTCCACGTCTGTTTAAAGGCTTCTCTCAGGTAGTCTTTGGGCTCAACCAAACTGCCTTGGGCACTCTCACATCATGCTTCGAGCGTCTGCTGTCTTTCTCTCACACTAGCCTGAGTAACATCACTTAACACTTCATGATAAATTATTTAACTCCTCAATAATACACGCTTCTTCTCTCAGGCAGGGTTTACACATTTTTTTTCCCCCAGGGTTGGCTCATGACTGCTCTGATTTATGCATCGTGAAAGATGGGAACTGAGACTTGATTAATATGACCAATGAGCAAAGCCCTGGTCACATGGCCATAGAGGGAAAAAAAGCTCACTGTTAGACATTAAGCCAAAAACTTGTTGTTTTTATTGTGCATTGGACGTAATAGTATTTAAACCAACATTCACAGAGAGTTTAAGTGGTTTATAGTTGAATTTTGTGGGAAATGTGTAGATGAAGTTAATCAGCCTGTTGACTTGTGGGACAGGATTGGTTAATTTGATCTTGTTGGTACCTACAGGTCGGAGGTTAAAGCCAGGCAGGATGTTAAACCAGATATCTGCCAAGCTGCATATACAGACTACAGACAGCCTCCGGTGGACTACAGACATCCTCCTGTAGCAGACTACAGACAGCCGCCCACCATTGAGTACAGACACCCACCTGCTCTCATAGACTACAGACAGCACTCCATCGCCGATTACAGACCACAGGTCTAACTGCACATTTTATTACACCAAAATATTACTTGACATCCAGAATATGAAACAATTACAGTATAATGCAGCTGGAAAATCAATAAAAACACCATTAGAAGTGTCATGTTTTTCCAGTGCAATGAAATCACCTGTTATAGCACAATTTGTTTTTGTATATAAAATATAGAGAATTTGTATTTGTTCTGTACACTGAATTAAAACAAAAAAAAGTATAATAAAAATAAATAACATTAAATGCAGTTTGATCTCATCAACATAATTTTTTTTTGTGATATTTGGTGTTAAGTACATGAATATAAATATTAATAGTAAATTTTAATTAAAAGTCAATTGTGGGGGTTGTCTTGAAAAGCGGCGTGCCACACTTCAATATTTCTATTAATTTTAATTTTAATTTATTTTTCCAGGACTATGACTACTTCACTGTGGAACTGGAGAAAAGTGTGAAGGGATTTGGCTTTAGCATCCGTGGAGGACGGGAATACAAGATGGACCTGTTTGTGCTGAGACTGGCTGAGGATGGACCTGCGATCCGTAACGGCAGAATGAGGGTGAGAACACTCTTCAGACTGTTAGAAGGAAAAGCCTTTTTAGAATTGCACTTTTATAAATGAGATTCTTGCGCTCAAACTGTTAAAATGTATTTTGAAACTCTCACTGTGAAAAATGCTATTTTTTATGTGAAAGTACATTTGATTTTTTACAGTACAACAATTCAAAAGTTTGGGGTCAGTATAGGGGTGGGTGATATACCGGTAGAAATGTGTCAACCGATTTTTGACTACCGTATCTACAGTGGTTACATGCTCACGTGACGTTGTGCTATGTGGTCACAAAAACGTAACGTTTGCACATGTTTTTAAGCATTGCAGTTTAAAAACAAGAACTCATTTCTGCACGCTGTCTGAGAGACAGTTTCTGAGCGCTGTCAGAGGCGTGTACGTGAAGACGGTGCTCAAAGAGCGCGGGAGTTATTTTTCCTGCTTTATAGGCCTTGCACAGTTAAATACACACACTTGTATGTGTAAAAAAGCAAGTATCCTTGTAATTTAGGTCTTAAGTGAGAGCAAACAGTGGAGAAAGAAAACACGTGTAACAGTATATTGAATCCGGGCAGCTCTTAAAGTGACAGCAGTCTAATATTCCTGTTGTCTGTCATTCATGTTAAACAACGAAACAGAGACATAATGTTTCAAATCTGTTTCAAATAAAGGCTGTTCTTTAGATTTTTTTTTCTTTTCATTAAAAGAATCCTGAAATATTAAGCAACACAACTATTTTCAAAATTAAGCATATTAGAATTTCTGAAGGATCATGTGATACTGAAGACCGCAGTAATGATGATGGAAATTCAGCTTTGCATCACTGTAATAAATTGCATTTTAAAATATATTACAGTAGAAAAGAGTTACTTAGAATTATGATAATATTTCACAATATTACTGTTTTTTTCTGTATTTTTAATCAAATATATGCAGCCATGGTGAGCAAATGTTTGAAAAGTAGTGTCTTTGTATTTAGTACTTGACTCTAATTGGTCAATTATCATAAAACAGAAAGCCTTCAAGGTGATACTGATGTAAAATATTCCCATGATTCCTCATGTTCGCAGGTTGGAGATCAGATTATTGAAATTAACGGTGAGAGTACGAGAGACATGAGTCACGCTCGTGCCATCGAGCTCATCAAGGCTGGCGGTCGTCGAGTACGTCTGCTGTTGAAAAGGGGCACGGGACAGGTGCCAGAATATGGTGGGTACCGCAACACACAAAGCCAAAAAAAAAACACCATTTTAATCTTTTAAAAGTTGTTCAGTTTAAAAGAAATTTAGGTTTTTGCAGCCATTAGCAACTTTTCAGATGAACATAAAATTGATAATCGTGTTGTAAAACTAAAAATCTGCTGATTTGGGTTGAAGTAATGGAGCGAACACTCATATATGTGCTTATTGGAGTGCACTGGGGTACAAAAGCTCAAATGGGATACGGTGGTCTTGACGGTTGAAAGCTTTCTGTTAAAAGCTTAAAAGTCTTTGATGACTCACTATATCAATTAAACCTTTCATTGAACTCTCAATTAGTGACGAAACTTCTAGTAGCCTGTGACTAGTGTTCTCTTTACTCCTCTCCTCTATCAGCTGCTCTGTTTTTTCTAACTTTAATCTGCAATGCAATAGTTCAGTCTTTTACTTCCTGTCCTGTAGGAATGGTACCTACCAACCTTACCATGTGCATGAAAAGCGACACTCTAGCCTCACCCTGTTTCTTCATAATGGGACACTCTAAAGACACGGTTCGTGGCATCCTGCATGCCTCTCTGCTTATTTATTTTATGTCTGTAGATTTTCTATCTGCTTTTGTTTTCGGTTTGCATTCGTACACTAGCATGCGTCGCATGTCGTGTTTGTGTGTAGTTTTGTGTCACTGTGTGCATGTGCTCATGACAGTGTTGGGAAGCCACACTGAAACTGATGGAAACAGTAAAAATCCAGCTACCTGTTATTAACAAAATTTAGCTAACTACATTGAATTTTCTTAATAAATGACTAGAAATGAGCAGAGTATTTATCTGACGAAAGCAATGCAGGATCTCAGTCGATGCTTCACTGAGCCCCGCCTTAAAATTGTAAATAACCAATCATCCTTCAGCAATTTGTTGCCGTAAGTTTGTGATCTTTTCTAATGGAATTGTCTGGAGGCTCTGTGTGTTGAGTATTAAATGCAATTTTATGGAAATTATCCAAAAAATATGCTAAAATATATGGGGGCGGAAATGAGCAAAGGTTCAATTCGGGTGCGGGCATTAAACTTGAACACATAAATTTACATTAATTACAGTTAATACAACTAGAAGCACTGAAACATTTTTATAAATATATATTCAGATTTCGTTTGATTATTGTTCTTGTATATATCTCTAGAGAGAGAGACTTTAAGTAGAAATGTTCAGATTTACATTTATAGATATACATATAATTGTATATAGAATTATGTACACATACACATTTACAGATTTACAATTCTACTTTTTTATTTAGGATCTATAAATATAATGTCAAATTTCATATGATTATTTTTATTATTTTAATTACTTCATATAATTATTTCCTGTTTGGCCCTGAAAATACATTTAAGTTTATAATTAAAATATATTTTATTATAGCAAGTATATTTTTATATAATATCAATAAAATAATTTGTATAATACATATTACAATATACATTCATACTAAATAATAAAACAGTCAAATAATTTGTGAAATACTGTCTTCATTACTATAGAAAATGGCACAAAGTAACTAATTTAATTCATAAATAATTAATTAAATTTATAATAATTTTTAAGTAGTTCATATACCGAGTTTTTATATAATTATTTTTTTCCTGTTTGGTCCTTCATATATCATATTTATATTTTAAAATGTTCAATGTTTATAGATATGTGTCTAGACCAGTATATATTCATATTTATAAATGTTTAGATTACATTTATAGATACACATACTTATAATTATGCATATATCTATAGAGCTATATATATATATACAATATAATATATATATAGACAATTATAACTTTGTTAAGGATTTATAAATATATTTTCAGATTCCATATAATTATATAATTATTTTATTTTAATTTCTTAATATAGTTATTTCCTTCATTTCATATATATATATATATATATATATATATATATATATATATACATATATATATATATATATATATATATAGATAGATAGATAGATAGCATATGTATATATACATATATATGTATATATTTGTTTATTATTTATATAAATGTTTATTATAGAAAGTATATATTTTTTCATAACATTTTATGTATATAAATCTAGTAAGTTAAAAAAAAAAAACATAGTAATACTTTGTGAAATACTGTATTCATTGCTGTGTAAAATAGCACAAACTGACTCATAGTTCATTTACATAAATGGTTCATTAAAATGAATCAGACTTCCCAAAATAACAGATGAGGAAGAGTAGAATAATGTTACCCTTTACCCTAAAATATCTTGTTACTGAAAATGCTACTAAACTGCTCATTGCTCCCCAACACTGTATGATTGTGTTGTGTCCACTGGCAGTAACCCTGTCGGGTGTAACGGGTGATTAATTGGCTTTTTTTTTTTTTTGGTGGTAGGTGGCGCCTCCCGGAGTGCTGTCTCTCCAGCCGCCCCTGCCTTGTCGGAAGTAGTTTCACCCCGCTAGCGTGACACTCGCCCTTCACCGTCACCCGTCATCTCATCCAGCCTCAAACCCTGGACTTTCAGTGCATTCTGTGATAGTCTGGACCAATCACAGCGCCCCTAGTGGTCAGTTTTGTGGGGCTTCTCCTGCAGAACGATGGGTGGCAGGTCCACCTGTAAGAGCTGTGCTTTGAACAGCATAAAAAACAGAGGAGATGGATCATAAAAGTCAAAATTATTAAGAACAGATGGAGACACATCAACCTCAAATGGATTGTTGCATCCAACTTGCTTTTCATATAGTCTCTGTTCCAAGTTTGTTTTTCGTTTTCCGGACGATCTAGATGAACGGCAGCCAAAGACGCGTGGCTCGCCCTCTCGCTGTTTAATTCTGGATCCAGAGCGGAAACTTCTCGCAGGGGAACGAGCCGAACTTTCAACGCCTCGTTCTTCCGTCCGGTGGACACGAGCTCTCTTTATTTGTTGATCATGTAGAGGTTGTTTATTTTTTTGTATAATTTCAAGATGTTCATACCAAACCCCCAGTGATGCCAGGGGTCAAATATTGCAAACATATGTGTAGCATGAAAAGAGATTTCCGAAGAAACACACAAACTTCTGAGTTGAGAACTTCAACTTTTCAGTATTGCCTTGCGTTATATGTCTGATGGGAAAAAGTCACCATAGACATTGTGAAACATTGACAGTACATATAAAGGGAGACCGCCATGATGGAGATACAAGGGAAAGTATCACGCCGACCCATTCGGCCTGAATTATGAGAGGGTAAATGCACATCAATCGCCAAATCTGCCACATGGACGTATCCCTTTAGATCCCAAGATAATTACATTAGTATGGTTAAGTTGATGAATTCAACACCCAGCCAAACGTTTTGTTACATCGCGAACTGAACCGAAGAAGGACTGCGGATGTTTTTCAAAGCCTCAGTGTGTCATTGGCCCTGTACTGTGCACCACCACTGTGGATTTGGGGTGCCATCTTACACCTCACAAGCTTCATTCCCATGTCTCTGATGGCTCCGTAGTTCAAGAAAGCTTATTAGTGGAGCTAATTAAAAAAAATATGGTTTTTCAGGACAGTTCGGTCTGAGACCAGGAGACATGTAGTCTTTCACCGTGTCCTAACCAAGTGCGACATGACAAATAATTTGCCTGTTAGCTCCGAACGTGAAATTGCTGCATGATGCAACAACATCACATCTACTCAGAACTTATTTGATATGTAATGCATAGCAACGTGGGTTTTGGACCAATAAGACAGTGGTGGGTGGGGCTACATACAGATAAATTTGGGATTTGGACCAATACTATAACTATCGGCGGGGCTACATACAGATAAATTGGGGTTTGGACCAATACTGTGAACATGGGCGGGGCTACATGCAGATAATTTAGGGATTTAGACCAATACTATAACTATGGGCGGGGCCACATGCAGATAAATTTGGGATTTGGACCAATACTATAAGTATGGGTGGGGCTACATACAGATAAATTTGGGTTTTGGACCAATACTGTAAATATGGGCGGGGCCACATGCAGATAATTTTGGGATTTAGACCAATACCGTAAATATGGGCGGGGCCACATACAGATAATTTTGGGATTTAGACCAATACTGTAAATATGGGCGGGGCTACATGCAGATAATTTTGGGATTTAGACCAATACTGTAAATATGGGCGGGGCTACATGCAGATAATTTTGGGATTTAGACCAATACTGTAAATATGGGCCGGGGCTACATGCAGATAATTTTGGGATTTAGACCAATACTGTAAATATGGGCGGGGCTACATGCAGATAATTTTGGGATTTAGACCAATACTGTAAATATGGGCGGGGCTACATACAGATAATTTTGGGATTTAGACCAATACTGTAAATATGGGCGGGGCTACATGCAGATAATTTTGGGATTTAGACCAATACTGTAAATATGGGCGGGGCTACATACAGATAATTTTGGGATTTAGACCAATACTGTAAATATGGGCGGGGCTACATACAGATAATTTTGGGATTTGGACCAGTACGTATGAATACAATAACTATGGGTGGGGGTATAAACAGAAATTTGGGATTTGGACCAATATGATAACTGTGTGTTATATAGTTACAAGATGCGTAATATTTTGGTGTATCGGCCGATATTGCTGTTGGTAAATATTTGTAATTTAATTGGTAAATATGTAATTTTGCAATTTAATTGTGATATTTAAAATGTTAATTTCTCCTGTTTTTATATTTAGATTACATTTGCAAGCTTCTAAAAATTCAAATTTAATAACACCATTAAATGTAATCTTGAGCAAGTCTCACAATGAATATAAATTTTTCATATTGTACATTATATTGTTCTGATGCCCAAATTCACTTGTAGCATTTAAAATGATTGTTTTTTAGCATTTTATTCTTATTTATCTAGAAAAAAATGCTATAGATTTTTAATATTGACCATTCATCGGTTATTATTGGCGTGTCAGTATCAGAACTTTTTATCCTGGTCAATTTTGCTTTATTGTTTCATCACATCACGCTTGGTTAAGACACGGTTAAGGTTCAGCTGGGAGCAAAGACGAGGAAAGGGGATGTTTTTAAATGATGTGGGCATGATCAGGGTCTCTCTAGCATGAATGGGTGGGACCCAGTTGTATGGGGCAGAGTGCCTTACAGGCAGGACAAAGAGCAGTATGAAATATGCATTTTACATAAAAAAAATAGAAATATCTTAAGAGCTGAGCTTTTGTTTTCACTTTTGATTCAGTGGTGACAAACATTGCCAATTTTTTTTCTGATGTTGTGAAAATGTTTCATTAGTAAAAACTGTATAAAGATCAAAACTTCTGATCTGGCACATGTGGACAGCGGTAGGAGAAAATATATCAAGATTTTGTGTTTGTTACGGCAAACAATGTTTTATCCGAACCTTTGTCATTCTGACCTTTTCATTAGATGGAAGAGACAGTGTTAATGTGATCAACAGAAACATTTACAGTGATTGAATCTCACAGTTTTGCCTCTTTTTGTATTCATTTAATTGTGAAATGTCTTATGCTGCTCTGCACCTGTCATTCTGATCACAGGCTGATAACTGTGCCAATTTAATTGTTCTTGAGGTATGTGGAATGTAATTCCAGAGCGGTTTTGTGAACCACAGAATATCCTGAAACTCCGTCAGGAGCTGCATTGAAAAAGTCACATATCAATACAAGCTTATCACATTCCTATTTCTGAATACTGCAAAAAAAAAAAAAAAAAATGTAATCAGTATTTTTTCTTGTTTTCTGTAAAAATTACACATCCTTAAAACAAGTTACATTTTTTGGAAAAGCAATTAAATAGATTTGACAATACACCAAACATTTCAAAACAAGGTTTCAATACACCAAACAAGTATTTTACAATTAAATAAAAGTAGTTGCTTTATTTACCAAAATGTATTGTTTAAAACTTAGTTAAACTGAAATATTTTAATTTAATATTAAAATTAATGTTTATTTTTGAAAGAATTATAATAATTTATACTTATTAATTTTAAATAAATGAACTAAAAATATATAATTTTTTTTTTTTTTTTTTTTTTGCAGTTGAAACAAGATAGTGTATATTAGTAATGTGTGCCACAATAAAACGCTCCCTGTTCATATCTCCCTGATGGTTTTGTAGCTAGCACATAATATTTGTAGTCTCCATTGATTGCCATCATTGGGTGCAGTGTGCCAGATTAAACTGCTGTTTACATGGAGAGACAGACAGCGAGAAACGGTGAAGGAAAATGTAGACGCATTTATTGCACAGCTCATAGCTTTTACTGTTTCAAGCTGTATCCTGCCTGCTGTGAAAATAAGACAAAGAAGTAAAAAAAATTTTTATATTATTGAGGAAAATATTGAATCTGTTAAAGATGGCACGTGCTGGGGCCCATTCAGATCAATATTACTGTCTAGTGTTAGATGTGTATTTACCTTGTACAGCTGTACTCCTATAAATATGGTTTAATGTATTATTGATAGTTTCAAAGACTAAGTGATCAAATATTTTTATGAAATGCAACAGTACGGATATAATAAATTTTGCTAAAATCTTGTTTACCTGTATGATATTCTGATATACTGTTAAATAAACTCTTGACAAGGTCTGAAGTTCATTTTATAGCTCTCATTATGTCTGGTTGTCGGGGTATGAGCATTTATTTATCATAGATAGATAGATATTTTATGTTACGTTGCGGTAAGTTGTGACACAAAAATTATACAGTTGTTTAATTAATTTTTTAGTCTGTTGTTTCTTTTATTTTAAACTGAGACTTTAACGTATGTACTAGACTGAAATGTGACAACTAGCCCCGGTCTCTTATTTGTGTTGTTCTCCAGAACACAAGATGGTGCATTTTATGACATTCAATATGTGAAAAACAGAGGTTAAAAAGAATATTCTTTAGGGAATATTTGTAATTAAACAAACCCTAAACTACATAATAATGTATGAAAAGCATAGAAACCTTCCTCCCCGGATGGTGAAATTTGACGTTTCAAAGCATTAAAGACAATGAAGCTTTTGTGTTCCCTAGAACAAAGAAAGTAATTTGGGTTTAGGACGAGATGAGGGTAAGTTGTTTTTTGGTGAATCGTGTCTTTTTACTTTACTTTTCTTTCATATTGCAAGCACTGCTTTTCTTCAGGGAATGAAAATCTAGTTATGGTCTTTTTTTTGATCAGGTTGGTGCCTGAACAAAGGTGATTTCTGATTTGTTTTCTAAACCAGCTGCTCTAGTAATTGTCATTTGCACACTTGCACTTTCTTGAGTCCTTTGAGTAAGAAGGCATCAACAAAGAACAAATGAGAATGTTCAGTGAAATAGGAATATATTGTATATTTATTCATTTTAATTAAAAAAAGTGATTGGCACTTCAAGATGCATCTAATGTAAGAGTTTACAGTGATTACAAATTGTCGAATATGGAGTCAAGATTTTATTTTGCTGCTCAGGAGACAAGAACAGACACATGGCGATGCTTAAAAACAGATCACAGGTGTGCAGGTGCATTCAAAACTCTTTATTTGGACACACTGAATAACAGGCAAATAAAACATCCAGAACCTGGAGAGCTTTGTTAAAAATCATAAATTAAGCAAAATAGACCAACAGGATGTGAGTCTAATTTTCTCGACTTTAACAAAAAAAAAAAAAAAAATTCTTCCAATTTAACCATTACAGGGAGCTTATTTGCTTTATTTTAGAACTAGAAAAGGCTTTGGCACAAGAAAATATACATCAGCAGTGTGATCCATAATCATGCAAAAGTAAGAATGTTCAATATGCTTTAAACAAATTATTTCACACTAGTTCCCTTATAATTCAGCCATTCAACCAAATACAATCTTGACTGCATTAATGGACCCTCAGGTGTTATTCATCAATAATATAAAACATGATCTCTTAAAATGCGCATGGATGCTAAACAATCAGTCCATCCTGAGGTGGAGATCTTGGCACTGGTTGGGGATAATCACACCAAAAATCCCAACTAGATCCTAATACTGACGTGACGGGTCGTGTCTGAAAGGTTCCTGATGCTCCCACATCTTTTAAAGTTGTATTAAAGTCACTTTAACTAAAACGAAATTGTCTGATATTCAGATTTAGACCTGTGCTTTTTAAAAGGGAGTATTTATCCAATTAAAGACAATCAAGTTTTAATTAAAATACCTGCTTTTAGAAAAATAAAAGATGTCTTTATGAGTGCAATAATAATAATAATACACTTTTTCTAACATTTTTCAAAAGCTGCCCACTAATTTAAATTCGCATTTTTGCACCAAACAAGATCTTCTGTTGAGATATAATCTACTCATTTATGAATTTCTGCCTGTGTAGCAGTTATTGTGTCAGTGCTTACAAATCTTTACAGTACCACAAATGACAACCAATCTCAATGTCATGTATTAACAGAATCCTGAAACGTACAGTTGTGATTCAGATTGAAAGTGAGTGAGATGAGCTTTAAATGTGGTAAGGAGGAGAGCCCAGCTAGTGTTCAGCATTCTCAGAAAGAAGAGGCGTCAGGCTGTTCACATGGCCATCAAAAACACTCATCTAAAGACAAGAGACAACAAGGGTATCAGTGCTCGACTCCAAAGCAATTAAAAAATGAAGCACAAAAAACAACTGCCACTACTTACACTCTTGGGCTTATAGACCCCCAGTTTAAAACGACAGCAGATCACGTCTATGCAGAAGCCAACCAGACTGTGCAACATGCCTGCAGAAACACATCACCATCATTCAATCATTTCAAATTCGATGTTTTTTTGTTAGCAAATATTCTCTCCATTTACCAGTTGTTGAGAAAATGCCTCCTATGATGCCACAGAGCCGCACCAGGAACTGCCACAAGGGCATGTGCTGCTCAGTCACCTTCACCATCAGCGAGCTGATATCATATTTCATAAAGATCCCAGAAACCCCATGACTCCCCGCTGCGTGGTTTATCACTCGCTCCTAAAGCAAAGAGAATCCAAACATGGCATCAGTGATCATCCTTGGGCAGTTATATGTACTTTACAAAGAGAACTTTTTAAAATGTAGCAAATCTTGTCCATTTTAAATAGAACTAATTTAAACAACAGATGGTTATGAATATATATTTAAAGCTGTCTGTACCCGCTCGGTGACTGAATACTGGTGTGTGTCCGCTGACACCTTGTACGTCTGCAGTTTTGTGGGCACAATGGTAATGAAGTACTGGAACATTTGATTATCTAACAAAAAGGGGAAAAAGGAAAACATTTTTCAGGCTCATAAGAAATGGAACTTTTTGCAATTTTTTTTTTATGCTGATGTAATATAATTTGGTTGGGGGGGGGGTGTTATATTGGATTTGAAAAATGGCAAAATCGTCTCAAACCAATAATTAAAAAAAATAACTAAACTGATTTTGTTTAAAAATATTGTACTTTTAATATAATTTAAATGTACAAAATATAAGTAATACATTACCAGCATGAATATATATTTATGCCGATAATATAATTTTGAGTTAAATAATTAGAACAATGCTTTCAGACTTAATCTAACTGTATAATTTAAATGATCAAAATTTTTGGTTATATATTATTTATATATTCTCATATATAAATTGTATTAACAATATAAATATATTTATGGTGGTAACAATTTGTAATTATAAAATATTGATTATCGAAGATAAATGAATTAGAGAAATGCAAAAATGCTGTCAAACTCCTGGATTTTTGTGTTGCGTGTGAGTGTGTATTTGATTTGAATTAGAAAAATGCATAACACATACACACACACACACTTATTTCCTGAAATATTGATGTTTTAATAATGTTTTAATTACTTACGATCTGCGGACACTTTTTCTGTGCCATCCAGTGGATTTAATATGCCAGGTATTTCCTCTCCAAAAGACAGATGGTCTATCCGATGGGAGAAGTTGTATGCTGAAACAAAACAGTCCTTTTTAGCAAACTGACCTGTTGGACATCAAATTTAAGGCACCATTTGCTCTTTTAGTGGAACAGATGTTGCCTTCTGGTCTGGATTCAAAAACACCAGACATATTTTGCATAGAATGAGCCATTCAGATAATATCTATAGAATCAAAACACATTTTTCTAGAACGTTGCTTTAAGTCAAGTCTGAAGAAGCTCTTCAGCTTACTCTCATGGCTGACCAGCGCTGCTAGATGGGCATGACCTCGAGGGTGTGGGATGGCCCTGAAATTAAATGAAATTCAGAGAAGATCTAAAGACAACTGACACATATTTGAACTCTAAAAGTAGGTCTGCAGTACTTAAAAACAAGTTTTAATGGAGTGGATGCAAAAACAAGATGAAAGGAGACATACTTGCCAACAGTGATGTGGAAATTTCCTGCTACTTTATTGACATAAAGGTATCCGTGTATCCGGCATGCGTTTAGAGGCTGAGTGGGATCATCTTCCCTACAGAGTGAATGAAAAACAACATACTCCATTAGAAATAACTGCGCTATTCTTGTTTGACGTGTGGCGCGATACGTTCCCGGACAGGTGTCATGTGATCTGACCTGGGTGGGAGAGCAGTGGGGGCACCTTTCATGACGTTCTTAAACAAAACATCCTGGAGTGAATGTTCCTCGCGCAGACGGTTCTGAATGAGCAAAAGTGTCCTGAGGGGCACAAAACCGTGATATATGTATAAAATCACATTAAAATTGTGTCCCAATGTTGAAAATGTAACTGCTGCATACAAATGAAATGTAATTTACCTGTGCCAGAGCCTCTGCTGAGGAGAAAGTTCAAAAACAACCTGCCAAAGAGTTTTAAAATGTGTTATGACACCACTTCAGCAAGATATTAGCAGATAAGTAAGATTCAGTTACTCACAGGTTCATACTGCAGGCCATCAGAGGCCACCATCGTCTCGGCTAGATCCAACACATCTGCTCCAACAACTGAAAATATAGAAATAAATAAATACACAAGACTATCTGATGATTTTATGCTTTAAGTCATACAACATGTTACTATGGTAAGATATACTTACATTGGCATCTCATGGCAACTGTGATATCAATATTAATTCGTAGTTTGCTACAAGATGAAAGAATAAAAACAAAATGTTAGTCCATCAAATCATGTTATATATAACAACAAAATACAATTTACCGTTACATTATGATAACAGTAAAGAGTCACCTAGTAAAGTCCTTATCCACTTCATACTCGTACTTCATCCATGTGTCTCGATACACAAAGAACTCAAAGAAGGCCAAGAGTGCCATGGCTGTGAAGGCCAACACAGACACTGAGGAAGAAATCATGTGTGTTCAATTCAGTATCACAGCTGTTATATTTCAGAAGAGAAAGAAAGGACAATGCTATAGACAGGATATGTACAGTCATGTTACATATTATACCCAAAATTACCGTTTTCTAAACTATAGCAAATAAACTATGATAATGTGAGAAATGTTGAAGGTGTCTGAATACATTTTGGTATGACTGTATGTGTGTGTGTGATATAAATATATTCATAAAATAACACTGACTAATTATATATATATATATATATATATATATATATATATATATATATATATATATATATATATATATATATATATATATATATATAGGTATATATGTATATACAGTACAGGTCAAAAGTTTGGAAACATTACTATACTGTTTTTGAAAGAAGTTTCTTCTGCTCATCAAGCCTGCATTTATTTGATCAAAAATACAGAAAAAAAATGTTATATTGTGAAATATTATTACAATTTAAAATAATTGTTTTTAAATTTATTATAAATTAAATTATCATTTATTTCTGTGATGCAAAGCTGAATTTTTAGGATCATTATCACATGATCCTTTAGAAATCATTCTAATATGATGATTCATTATCAAAGTTGGAAACAGTTCTGCTGCTTAATATTTTTTCAGAACATGTGATACTTTTTAGGATACTTTGATGAATTAAAAAAAAAAAAAAAAAAAAAAAAAAAGAAGCTATGTTTTTAAAATATAAATATTTTGTCATAACATATACACTATTGGTCAGTAATTTGGGGTCAGTAATTTTTTTTTTCTTTCTTTTTTTTAAATAAAATCAATACTTTTATTCAGCAAGGATGTGTTAAATTGATAAAAAGTGATAGTAAAGAAAATATATTATTAGAATATATATTATTATAATCTTTTTTTTTTTTTTTAATAAATGCAGTTCTTTTTAACCTTTTATTCATCAAATATATTAGACAGCAGAACTGTTTCCAACACTCATAATAAATCAGAATATTAGAATGATTTCTAAATGATCATGTGATAGACTGGATGTTACATGTGACACTGAAGGCTGGGAATAATGATGCTGAAAATCCAGCTTTGCATCACATGAATAAATTATTTTTTAAAAGTATATTCAAATAGAAACTATTATTTTAAGTTGTAATAATATTTCACAATATTACTGTTTTTTTCTGTGTTTTTGATCAAATAAATGCAGGCTTGATGAGCAGAAGAGACTTCTTTCAAAAACATTAAAAATAGTAATGACCTGATATATATTTCCAAACTTTTGACCTGTACTGTATATATATATATATATATATATATATATATATATATATATATATATATATATATATATATATATATACAAACTTTTTTTAGTTAGATGCCAAAAAAATAATGTACTAAAATAACTAAAACTGAGGTTAAAAAAAAATTTGACTATACAAAAACACCACAAAGTAACTAAAACTTTAACTGAAATATGTGGAATATATATCAAATAGAATATAGAAATATTAATAATCTATCCATCGAATCTCTCACCGGTTCCTCCACTGGCTGTTGTCTCCACATAACTCTCAGGAACCTTGGGGAACGCATCCAACTCCTTCACAAAGTTCAGGGCTTTCTTTTTGTTCAGCCTCCTCATCGTCGCAGCAGCTGGCTGTTATCTTGCTCATGAATTTAAGCTGCGAGTCATCGTGTTTATGTCAGTTGGTACATCAAGATGAGTTGCGCATTAATATACATACAATATACAACTTTCTGTTATTAGCCCAGTGCTAAATATGCGAAAGGTTTAACCACATATAAGTTTTGATTTTAAACAGCTTTTAAAGAGTATTTTTTTAACAGTCTGTCTGTGAAGGCTCAGGTATCTCACGGTTGTCTATGGTTACTGTTAGCCACTGCTAGCCGTGCACTTGTCTTGCTTAACATTTTACTTACTTCGTTTTCTACCTGCACATTGTAGTTTCTGCGGTTTTCAAACGTATAATCTCCTTTTACAACAGACGTTTAATGAAATGAAATGAAATAACGGACAGAAATGTAGAGGACTCGGAAGAGAGGTAAGCTGATGTGTGTAGTCGCACGCTTCCGGTCCGGAGGATCATGGGATATGTAGTCAACAACAATATGAGGAAAAAATGAAAAGCTACTAGCTTCCTACGACTCGTACTATTTCTGTACATTTTAGAAATAGTAAAAGTTTCGAGCACCAAATAATCCAAATATCAGCAAACAGTTTAATTCAAAGACTCACGTTGTGCACTGCGTGAAAGCTTTTATTTGATGACATACTTTTCTGAATCTAGAAATAATACTAAATAATGTGGTCAAAAAAAAAAAACAACACAATGTAAACATGACTGTTTTTAAATGCATCTTTAAAACTTTTCTTTTAATCTGCAAAAAGTAAGCAAGTTTGCATTATTTTTCAAAATTAAAACAGCATTTAACAACAGTAGCATTAAAACCATTTTCACGTAGTAAACCTTAAGCTGTAAGCTTGCATCGCCCCACTGTACACAGTGGCATCTGTATGAGTAAATACAGTATTATACACGTGAATCTAAATGTCAGCTGAATCCGGCCCCTCGTCCCGTAACACTGGCTGTTCATGGCTGTCCGAGGTCGGTGTGCCGGTGTTCTCCTGAGAGGGGTCTTCAGAACAGCAGCTGATGGTGGGCGATATCACATCAGGGCTTGTGTCACATGACTCTGTGCTCTGTTCGGACGTCGCAGTGGTGGTGATGGTGGTGGCCACACTGGGAGGAATGGGGTCAAAGTCATCATCATCATCCTCCAGGTTGGAACATTCATTGATGTCTGTTACAAAGGAAGACACAATAATTTATATTATTTATATTACACCCCACCATTCAGAAGTGTCACGTGATCATACTAGAATGCTGATTGGCTGCTTAACACACATTTACTTTTATTAATAACAATGTTGAAAATAGTTGTGCTGCTTGATATTTTTGTGGAAACTGTGAGTCTTTGATGAATGGAAAGTTCAGAAGAACAGCATAGTGTTTTTTATATCTGTAAATACTGGAATTTTAAATTGTGGATGCTCTTTTTTTTTGTTTTTAGATTATTTGTATAATCATTTAGCAGAAACTACAAAGGATAATGCTAGATGTTTTTTTATTTAAGATTTAACCATTTATTAGTTTTTCTTAGACGTAACAATATTTTTTTAAACATGTACAAAAACTACTGATTCTCATTTTTGTGTTTTACTTTATTTTTAATGCATGCTAATACAAAATACTGCATTATAACTTACTGCAGAAGGCCTCTGGATATTGTTTTGCAACCTTGCCTTTTAAAGTCCTGTGGAAACACAAATTATCTTATGCATAGGAAATAACTAATGTTACACAGTATATTGTAATATGTGACCCTGGATCACAAAAACATAAGGGGCAAATTTTTTTAAATTGAGTTTTATACATAAGCTGAAAGCTGAATAAATAAGCTTTCCATTGATGTACAAAACAATATTTGGCCGAGATACAACTATTTGAAAATCTGCAATCTGAGGGTGCAAAAAAGAAAAAAAAACAAACAAAAAAAAACAATCAAAACCTTTAAAATTGTCCAAATGAAGTTGTTAGCAATGCATATTACTAATCAAAAATTAAGTTTTGATATATTCACAGTAGGAAATTTACAAAATATCTTAATTGAACATGACCTTTACTTAATATCCTAATGATATTTGGCATTAAATAAATAATACAAATATACCTGTGCTACTTATGACTGGTTTTGTGGTCCAGGGTCACATATTAGGTTTGATAATATATATTATTTAATACAATAATTACTTTAGCATTAAAAGTATAAAAAATAATATTTTATGACATTGTTTGCATTTTCAAACCAGCTCGAATGTGTTCAATTTATCATACACTTGCATGTAATGGAAGGAGAAATGTTCATTTCAGATCTTAATTATCATCATAATGTCTTAAGTTGTGAATATAATACCTTATTCGTCTGAAAATGCTGTCCAAGTCTTTCTTCATCTCTATTAAAGTGCGGGTGTGCATCAGAAAGTGTTCATTCATCTGCTGTAAGCGCACATTGGACAGTCCGTTGAAGTTGATCAGCATCTCATTGGTCTTCTCAAACCGGTCCAGCCTGGAATACATGAACACATGCAGCAAAATCAGCTTGACAGCATAATAAATACCGTTATGCTGCCTAGGCAGGTCACTAGATAGTAAACCCACATGTGTTTCTGAGCTTGGATGATGGCGTTCACGTCTTCAGAGTTCACCATACTGAGCATCCTGTTACAGAATATCCCCGATGCTGTGGGCTCCATCATGACGCCCTTTATAAAACACAAGATATTAGCGTTAATAATAATTCCAATCAACACCGAACTGTTAGACACAAGTAGGCTATAGGCGCTTACGTGGTAAAATATTCACTGACTGGTTTGCGTCTTGGTTTTATTTGAAGAACGTCTTCATCAGATGCAGAAGCTTGACGCAAATGCTATATTCGTGAAACGAGAAAACAATTACCGCACCAAGAAGCAGGCAGACATTTTTGTTGTGATGTTGTCATATGATCACGTGAGAGTGGCGTAACGCGGGAGGCGGGATCACGGAGATTTCTGAAGGGTTGATTGGCTCTCCAGAAAAAGTGGTGTGATTAATTTTAATAATGATTAATTTTATTTTAGATGTAACATTAAATAATAAATAACAATGAATCGAATAATGAATAACGCGTGAATAATTTTAAACATTTTTAAACATTACATTTATAATGCTAGATTGCTTTTTTACATAAAACAACGCGTGCATTTTTTAATCGTTCTGTAATGACAAATATATTATATATGTGTCACATGAGGATAAATAGTTAATATACTGTATATTTGATGCACATATTATGTATTTTTGTATATTTAATATTAAATTATAATTTTAAAATATTAATAAATAAACTTTTATTTTAAATAATTATTGACAATGACTATTTCAGGTAAAATAATGTGTCACATGAAGAGGACAAATTGTTTTGAAATGTTATATAAAAATATTTTTTCTGGCACCACAATAAAGCACACTGCAATATTACTTCAAGTCAAATTTTGAATAAGAGTTTCTGGCTCGAGGGGCCGGTTGTGTCGAGTCCTGCTTCAGCTTTGTTCAACCAAACACTGTGCTGGCGCTGGCTGTCTAGGCTCAGACAGCCCTGAAGGCATCTCAGGTTCTGCTGGAGCTTGTGGGAAATGTCACTGTGAATGAGCTTTGCATGATTTGTTTCTACCGGACATGTGCAGGTTCCTCTTCTGCCTTTGACCTTAACAGATAACAGATAACTAACTTCTCATAATGTCACACATAACTGACAAAAAGATGGTTGGTTTCTGATTCAAAAGCCTATCTGAGAATAAGAGAACACCCCGTCACTAATCCCCACCCCCAGTTTGTTTATTGTGTTACAATGTTATTTCAGTATTTGGTGTTGGCTTTATGTTATAATTAACACTCATATGTGACCCTGGACGACAAAACCAGTCATAAGGGTCAGTTTTTTTAAATTGAGATTTATACACACACACACACACACACATACATAAATTGGTGCTGTCAAACAATTAATTGCATCCAAGAAAAAAGTTTTTTTTTGCATAATATATATGTGTGTACTGTGTATATTTATTATGTATATATAAATACACACACATGCATGTATGTATTTTGAAAATATTTACATGTATATACATACATATATGTATATTCATATAATTTATATGATTTATAAATATAGTTAATATATAAACATAACATATTTTTCTTAAATACATACATGCATGTGTGTGTATTTATATATACATAATAAATATACACAGTGCACACATATATTATGTAAATAAAATCTTTTATTTTGAATGCGATTAATCATGATTAATCATTTGATAAGCTTTCCATAGATGTATGGTTTGTTAGGATCGGACAATATTTGACCGAGATACGATTATTTGAAAATCTAGAATCTGAGGGTGCAAAAAAATCAAAATATTAAGAAAACTGCATTTAAAGTTGTCCAAATGAAGTTCTTAGCAATGAATATTACTAATCAAAAATTAAGTTTTAATATATTTAGGGAAGGAAATTGACAAAATATCTTCATGAAATCATGATCTTTACTTAATATCCTAATGATTTTAGGCATAAAAGAAAAATCAATCATTTTGGACCATACAATGTATTGTTGGCTATTGCTACGAATATAGCTGTGCTACTTATGACTGGTTTTGTGGTCCAGGGTCACATATAAGTATATTTATTGTTTTTTGGTCATGGGTTGTATTTTTGTATATATATCACCTTATTCCAAATGTTTATATGTATTAATAATTAATACATTAATAAAAACGATTTAATAATAAATTAATATTAAATCGATAAAATATTGCAGTTATTGATTGCAAATATTAATATTGTAATTATATATTATTATAAAATAATAATCATTTCATAATTATACATTATAAAAATATTAATGAAAATATACAAATATGCATTCATATTAATAATTACTTAATTTAAGATTTTTAGGTGTACACCTCTGCCTGTAAGTCAGTGTACTTCCGCGGTCATCCAGTAAGTGGCAGTAAACAGATTCAAAACTGCTACTCGCTCAGTGAATCACAACAGAAGAAGCCTCTCACGCATTCGAGCTCTTCAGAAGAGTTAATAAAAAATAAATCTCAGTATACCAGTTTTTTTGTTTATTGAACGGATTTACCTTTTGACAACAGGTGAGGAACTCATTTTTACAAGTTTTATTTGACCGACGACGAAAAAAGTAGGTTAAAAAGCCGTTGCGTCCTAAACATCGAGCTGGCTAACATTAGCATCTTCTCATCTAACGTTCAGTACTCGATTTATCTCGCCGTAATTTTTCACATATTAATGTTTCCCCTCACAAATAACTTTTTTTAAGTTATGTTTCAATATATAAGTGTTATAAAGAATGTTTAATCTTATTTCAGCTGGTCAGAATGGCAGCAGACTGGGTTGGCTGTCTTGTTTCTATCAACTGTGGACCAACTTTAGGAGTGTATCAAGGAGAAGTATCTTCAGTGGATCAGACCAGCCAGACCATCTCTCTCAGACATCCCTTCCACAATGGAGTTAAGTGCACTGTGCCTGAGGTCACCTTCAGGTCAGTAACAAAATGAAAATCCTAAAAGGGTCACTGTTTATCACTGTGATGTCTGTTTTTGATGCTTTATGAATGATTTTATTGGTCATATTCTACATATGTTGTTGTATAACGTCCACTTATGTACTCTAAAGTCATAATATTATGTTGTTAAACAGTCTTAATACGACAATACAATACAGCATACTCAGAATTTGGATACCAGATACTATTGTTTACTATTTTATAATAATCTTCTTTTCTAATCCACAGTGCCATGGACATTAAAGATCTCAAAATCCTGGAGATCCGTAAGAGCTCCACTGAAGTCCCGAAGCTGAATGGTTCAGACACCAACTCCACATTGACTCCGCAGGGCGGACGCAAGGATAAGGGTGGTGGTGGCGCCCCGGTCAATAGCACTCCTGTGATGGTACCTAATAAAACTGAACCCAAAACGCAGGAAGGAGGGGTGTCTCCGGTGCCGCACTACTCAAAAAGTTACGGTGAACGTCACATGGACATGGCTGTCCAAAGTAAAGGCTTTAGACGAAGACACAACTCTTGTGAGTCTTCTGTGTCATTGGATATTGAACCGAATCTTTCAGATTTGAGCTGTTATATATACAGCGGGTAAAATAAGTGTTTCGTTTATAGTAGTATTACAATCTTACTTTGTGTAATGTTTCTGTTTCATAATACTCACAATAAAATCACGATTATTATTTTATAGTCCTGTTACATTGGAATGCGGTCTATGAAAAGTGGAAAGAGATTTTATTGACTAATGCCCTTTTTAACTGTTTGTAGGGTCGTCTAGTTGCAGAGGCCCAAATCAGGCCACACCCAAAAAGAATGGGTTGAAGAACGGAGGTAATATGAAGAACAGAGACGATGAGTGTTTTGGAGACGGTATGGACGATGTTCCCGATGAGGACTTTGATTTTGAGGGGAACCTGGCGCTGTTCGACAAGGCTGCGGTGTTCTCGCAGATCGATTCGTCAGAACGCCGAGGCAATGGCGCGAGATCTCGAGGAACGCCTGGAGAGCAAACGCCATCACGATACCGGCATGACGAGAACATCCTAGAGGCCAAACCCGTCGTCTACAGACAGATCATGGTTCCACAGAATGGAACAAAAGAATATAGCACTGGTAAGAATCTGACCTCGTGATTTTTTTATAATTTCTCTTATTTTGCTTTCATTGATGCCGTTTCTCCCAGACTCAGGGCTGGTGGTACCCAGCATCTCTTTCGACTTGCACAAGCGTTTATTAGCTACGGCAGAAAGTCATGGTCTGTCTCTGGAGCGCAGGCTGGAGATGACGGGCGTATGTGCAAGTCAGATGGCCCTTACACTACTTGGAGGCCCGAACAGGTTTGTGGGGCTTTAACAGAAATTGCACAATCAAAAATATCTTCAGCAGGTCTGGTTGTCATTGGTCTGGTTTTTCTCGTAGACTTACTCCAAAGAATGTACATCAGCGGCCCACGGTGGCCCTGCTGTGTGGACCACATGTCCAGGGCGCTCAGGGCATCAGCTGTGGCCGTCACTTGGCCAACCATGAAGTGGAGGTCATCCTTTTCCTGCCAAACTTCGTCAAGATGTTGGAGGCCATCACCAGCGAACTTGCACTTTTTGGGAAGACGGGAGGCAAACTGGTTTCTAATGTGAAAGGTGTGACACTATTGCATCAATATTTAATAATCATTCATGATACAACAGTATACATTTTTACATTTATAACTATCAGGGGTGGGCAATATAACGGTAGACGCAATTAACCAGTAGAGATCTGTCAACTAATAGAGATTTTTGACTATTGTCTCATTTGCACGCATTTTCAGCATAACACGTGTAACAGCATATTGGATCCGGGCTAAATTGCTTTAATAAGAAGAAATATTTAATTTACACAGTGAAAAATATGCAGTGTTTTTGTACATTTGATTACTTATCAAGTACTTATTTATTTGCTCTGCTGTAGTTTTTTATCTTGTTGCTTGTAATTAGTTTACTGTTTACTTGTCTCCAGTGCGATTGAGTGGTTTTTTTTTTTTTGTGATATTGATGTTGGTGACAAGACTTCTGAAATTTCTTTGGTATCAAACATTTTGATTTCATAAAAACCTTATTTAAAGCAAAAATAACTATATTGTGATATATGTCATGATAAAAGGTTTTGGTCATATCTCCCACCCCTAATAACTATGATAATTTCATTAAAATTATTAGTATTATTGGTTGATATTGGAGCTATACACACACTGCTGTTCAAAAGTTTTTTTTTTTTTAAACAGTTTTAAAGACTACAGTAAAAACAGTAATACTGTGAAATATTCAAATATTTTTTTCTTCTGTGATGGTTCAGCTGAATTTTCAGCTTCATTTCTCCAGTCTTCAGTGTCACATGATCCTACAGAAATTTGATGCTGAAGAAAAATTTATTATTATCAATGTTGATTATCATTTTTGTATATATATATTTATATATATATATTTATTTAATTATGTTGATTTTTTGTTTTTGTGTTATTTTTTTTTTTTTAATTTATTATGGTATACAATTTTAATGTTGTTTATCTAACTGTTATCAGCTATAAAATGAAAATAATAATCCGCTTTCCTTTTTTTCCTATTATCCAGAATTTTAATTTTGCACAGCCCTAATCAACCTGCTGTAATCCATTTGATTCTCCCACCCAAAGATCTGTTTCCATCAACGCAAATTTTGATGACGAAAAACCTTCATCACGGTTTCTGTTTGTCACATATCTTCCTAACACACCCACCTGAATGCTTTGTTTAGAAGGGCTTCGAAAGTCTTGGAAACTTCCACTCTGAATTGCAGAAACATGTTTAACTTTGCACCCACCCACCCTCCTTACATAATATACCAATACACTTCTGAAAGCCAGTGGAGGTGTATGAAAGACAAGTGGCTTCTGTTAAAAATTAAACTGCATTAGTCTAATCCACAAAATGTCATTTCACCCTCAGACTTGCCCGAGACGCCAGTTGACCTGGTCATAAACTGCCTGGATTCGCATGAAAACGGATTCTTGAGGGAGCAGCCCTGGTACAAGGCCGCCGCCGACTGGGCCAATCAGAACCGAGCCCCGGTACTGAGCATCGACCCTCCAGTAAGTGGACAGGCACATGCCGTGGAAGCAAAATGGTCACTTTCCCTGGGCCTCCCGCTGCCTCTATCCGAGGGTGCCGGCAGAGTCTACCTGTGTGACATCGGCATTCCCCGACAGGTGTTCCAGGAAGTGGGGATCAAATACCACTCCCCCTTCGGATGTAAATTTGTCATCCCGCTGCACTCCGAATAAGCCGTTGACTATCACGGTCAAGGCTCACTGAACCTGCCTTAAAGATTTTAAGAATGAACGGATCTCGGTTTGAATGTTGCAGCAGAACTGGAACTTCTCAGTCTGTATTTTCTCAAGTTCTTCTATACTTCTGTGATGATTCTCTTCAAAGGGAAGTGATGGAAACGATACCAGCTCTTGTGACAAACCTGATATGTTAAAAGCAGAACCAACATCAGTATACTCGCCATCTGATGCATTCTAACAGTCTTACAATAATCTTTCAACCAGCCGTTTTAATACACAAGGCTGATTTCTTTTGGGGGGGGGTGTTATGTCACAAAAACAGCAACTGGCTTACACTTAAAGGATTAGTTCACTTTCAAATTAAAATTTCCTGATAATTTACTCACCCCCATGTCATCAAAGTCGAAAAGAAATGAAGGTTTTTGATGGAAACATTCCAGGATTCTTCTCCTTATAGTGGACATCAACAGCTACCAAACGGTTGAAGGTCAAAATTAATTTCAGTGCAGCTTCAAAAGGCTCTACACGATACCAGACGAGGAATAAGAGTCTTATCTAGTGAAATGATTGTCATTTTCTAAAAAAAAAAAAAAGAAAAAATTATATTTAATCTGCTCTGCAATGCACATCCATGACTTCACTTAATCACATTGAAAAGGTCACGCGTGACGTAGACGGAAGTACTGACTCTGTTTACAAATCGAACGTGCAAAGACTAAGTCACATGCCATTTACAAAAAAATGTAGTATGTGTCATTGAATATACAACAACTTTTGAATGGTCCTCCTCCTCCACATTTGTAAACACTGACTTGAGTCGGTACTTCCGCCTACGTCAAGCGTGTCCTTTTCAACGTAATAACATGAAGTCGTGGACTCGCATCGCAGAGCAGTGCAAGGCGAGCATTTCTGTTTTTTAAAGCATATACAGTTTTTGTGTTTGCTTTTTTAAATGACCGATCGTTTCACTAGAGAAGACTCTTATTCCCTGTCTGGTATCGTGTAGAGCCCTTTGAAGCTGCACTGAAATTATTTTGACCTTCAACCATTTGGTAGCCGTTGAAGTCCACTATAAGGAGAAGAATCCTGGAATGTTTCCATCGAAAACCTTAATTTCTTTCCGACTGAAGAAAGAAATGCATAAACATCTTGGTAAATTATCAGGAAATTTTAATTTGAAAGTAAACTAATCCTTTAATGCGACTTAATTGGTCTTATGGCATTTTTGAATCTTATTTTATCTCAAAAAAAGCTTTTATTTCATAATCTAATCGCATTTGCTGACCTTAATTTTTCCCATAGAAAATAAATGTGCATTAGATGCACATTCCCCCCTTTTTCTTTTTGTGCCAGATTGATCAAAGTCAGTGTTAAGGCACTGATATGGCAGTTTATTGCATGCAAAATTTCTTACAAAGAGTTATTTGCTTTGTTGACCAAGCCCAGTGTGCTGTAAATATGACAGATCGACTGGGATCTCATCAGTGATAAATTGTTGCACACTTGAATGGTAAGATAAGTGTACTAAAAAACTAGTTTGTGATATTGGTTGCCATTGGACCAATACTGACCATTTTAAGCAGTCGTTGGCCAATACCACCAGTTTTCTCACGCTAAAATTCATTGCTGTGCTTTACCTCATTTCCATTAGTTTCAGTTCTCAGCGCTCAAAAATAAGCAGCTTATGAAATCCTGTTTTAAATGGGTTTCATATTGAGTCAGCATGGCTTGTTTGGTTAGATCAAACAAGGATCTTTTATTAAGAAAGATGCTCCATGTGTTGCAATAAACCTGCTTGCTGAAATCGATTCGTGATTTTATTACAGGTTGTATTTTTATGCGCACAAACCCATAACAAAGCAAAAAAATCGGTGTGTGCTGCACACTCAGTTCTTTTGGGTAATGAATGAGTTTTTCAAAAGCACTGATGAGGACAGGAGTGGAAATGTTTGTTTGAATCTGCAGATTACCGTATGCCTTCACAGTTAAAATGAGAGGCACTTATGACTCACAAATCCTCTATAAAAGATCCATATGCAACAATAATGAGCTTAAAATTGTTACAAAACTGACACCAGGAAATAATGTACTGCTTTCATCAGACAAATTTACTTTTTTACTAAATGTTTTTTTCATTGAAGCTTTATTGTGACATCTTCTGAATTTGACTAGCGAATATTTTTTTTGTTTTTGTTTTTTCTCTCAAAATTAAATTAGAAGATTTTTTTTCTAGTGTTTTATCTCTGTTTTCTGTTCAAAAGCCACATTCTTGATTTTTTTTTTTTCCTTTGCTTTTTTTTTCGTTAGTTAAACTATGTACAATCTAGGGGTGACCTCACTAAAGTTGATCGCCCCAGATGTCTAATTTTTTCTTGTCACAAGTGTTTAGATAAACTAGAAACCAACAAACCTTACACATCACCTTTTCTCAGTCATGGGGAAATTATAAAATGTGAATAATTGGCTTTTTTTCCCCCCTTTTCTTTTCACTGTTGATGTTTGTGTCTATAAGGTCATTGGTGAAGCCTCTGTAGAGCTATTTAGCTCCTTGAAATTAGCTTTTGAGCTTAAAAACAAAAGATTGAATGAGAGGCCGTTATTGGACGCATTAATAAGTTAATGATACTAATGCGATTGCACTGTCACAGTCTTATAGTGTATAGATACAGATAATAGAACATGTATGTCTAATAATAAACAGCAAATCCAGCACTAAAAGAGCTTAAAAATGGTGCCAAAATCACTTGCTGGGTTTTTACGCTAAAAAAATATTACTGCTGTACAATTTGTTTTTTTTCCATTTGGTTTGCAAAAAACAAAACAAATTGGTTCTAATTGATAATAGTTAGAGAGCCCAGTCGTAATGTTCAGTTGAGTATTGTTTGATACCCAAGCACTACATGTGCTTACATGTTTGTTAAAATGTAGTTTGATATAAATCATTCCTGTGTAGGAGTTTGCTTCTAAAATCTGACCAAACTCTTTTTGAGCAATTTAAAAAAAAAAAAAATTGTGAAAACATTTTGTTGTTATCTGGTGACAGTGATGTCATCAAACATGCCTCTGAAGGCTTGAGGGGGTTTTGTTCAGTATCAGAATTTGAAAGCTACTTTTTGTTTTCTTTCCACTGGTTTCCGTTCTTACGCCTTTTTCTTCACAAAAGCATGAGATAAAGGTTGTTTGCGTTGCGTAATTTTATCATTTATCTCTGCACCTGTTGTATAAGGCGAAACACGATTCAGTACTGGTTTAGACAACAACATTGTTACTATTAATTGTGAATTAGTGACATATCTGTTCGGCATAGTTCTAATATCACTGGAAACCTTACAAGCTTAACATTGTCAACTTTGAAGTGTAAAGACTGAATAAATAAAGAAAATGGAAACAACTTTCACGACTGTTGTTTTTTTTTTTTTTTTTAAGGTAGTTTTTTAATTTTTTTATTTTTTAAAATTTTATGTGAATATAATATAAATGTGTGTTTTTTTTTTTTTTTTTTTTTTTGTGTGTGTATTTTTTATCGTTGCAGTTCCCTTTAAAAGCGCGTGCTGTCGCTCCTGTCTTCAAATGCGAAATTACGAATCCTACCACGGATAAGGCTGCTCATAAATATTAAGATGCTTGGTAACCTTCCGTTTACGCAATCTCATTAATATTAACGAGACGTCATTATAACATCAGTCATTGGCTAGCAACCTACCGACGTATTGCGTTCAACAAATCACATCTCGTCACCTAATTAATATGCATAAGCCAAGCCTTAGTAGAATGAATACGTTCGCGCACCGGTGACACGCATGCGCACTACGCACTGGGCTGTCTGAAGAAGTGCGTTTCCTTTTCAAGGGCCCGTGTGTTTGTGTGTGTATATGTGTGTGTGTGTGTGTTTAAGTGTAAAAGACAGCTGTAGTCCCTGGGTGTGCTGCGCTTCCGTAACGCTTAAAAACCTGCTCGCTTCAGGCGGGTTACCGTTTAGCGACTTCTCCGGTCTGTGAAGCGCTGCAACAGGTGTGTTTTTTAAAAGCCGAACCGTTTGTTTCCTCGCGCGTTGTGTTTTTAAATTTGAAGCGCATTCGGTCGCCGCTGTCTTAAAGGTTTTTGGGGCAATATTTGTACGCACGGACGAGCCGATCATCTTTTGTCTGCATTGATGTTAGAGGAAAGCTCTCCGGAAGATCTGTTTTGCCGAACGTGTGAATGAACACTTGTATAGCGTTATCTTCTGTTGATACAATCTAACTTCAGTGGGGTTGACCCACACATGGACTAAGTGGACAAGTCTAAAACATCTCAACTTTAAGGCATTTGGACACCAAGGGCTGATCATCTACAGAACACATAGGTACTGTTACGTCTTATGTATTAATGTGCCATTTTTATAGCTTGTTCTTAACCACCCGTTTGCTTCTTTCGTCCTTCTGCATGTCTAAGAATGGGCGCATTGTGTTTTTGAATCTGAATGCGATGGTCTGCTTCCCAGCTGTCCAAATAAGAGCCACTTGAGGCTCCTGCAGGAGACAAAACGTGTCTTGGAGATCCCTCATGATTTGTTAATCATCTTAAAGCATGTGTGCAAGATGCATAGTGAAATGCACTGGATGGTGCGTAATGGACTAGTCCCAGTTTGAGATGTAATCAGGGCCAGTGCTGATTGGGTCAGCAGTGCTGTTCTCCATCCGCATCATTCTGGGACTGTTATGTTGTCATGGATTCGTGAGTGTTTAATAACAACATCTGAATGTGGGACTGGTCTGTAAATAACAAAAATGGGGTTTTGGTGGCAGACACTAAGTTTTGGGGCTGTTATGGGACACCTGGGTAGCATGAAATTGTACACTTGTTTACTAGTAAACATACAGCTCAGTGGCAGTAACCGGATCTAGTATGGTTACATGATACTTGAAGGAGAACAAAATCCTATGTTGAAAGGGCAGTTATTCAAATCATAGTAGAAAGGCCTCAGTGTTTTTTGTTGTTTTGCCTTCATTAATATTAATGAGATGAATTTAGAAAGGTTGAATTCCAAAGGTCACTTCCTTCTGCTAAAGAGCAGATTTTAAAGGACCAGTTCCCCAAATTGTTAGTCATGTTTTAAACCTTCTGTGTGTATGTATGTGTATGTGTGTGTATATGTGTGTATAATATATATATATATATATATATATATATATATATATATATATATATATATATATATATATATATATATATACACACATACAATATTTTATTTATGTATATACTCTTGTTTTTTCACGTAATGAAAATGAATGTGGACTGTCAGTAAAATATTTCATAAAATACTTTTTTTTTTTCTATATATGTATGTATATATGTATATATGTATATATAAAAATGGTATAAAGGGGGGTTTGTAATTGCATTTCTGTGTACCCAGGTTACTTACTTAATATGCAGTTACGTAAATAAACTAACACAAATTATAATTATAAAAAAAAAACTATATTTTCTTTAATTGATGCTTTTGATGGATTTATAATTTTTATTTAGTTTAACGTGTGTATTAAATAATAGAAATTCTAAATCAAATAGGCCTACATTTAACTTGATATTCTAAAATAAACTACAACTGAAATAAAATTAATAAGACATATAGGCATAAATTATATAGACATTAAAAAATGACAAAACCACACAGCCAAATGTATAAGTAAATAAATATACAAACTAAAATGAAAATGAAAATATTACTAAAAACTGTAACAATGTCTTGGTTATACTAAAATTACACTGCTTTTTAATAATGTTGGTGTTTAATAGTCATTAGATCTGAAAGCTTCAGAGCATGGGGAGATTTTCAGTAAAGAATTACTTCGATTTCAGCATGTTTCTACCACAAAAGTTGGAAGTTGGAATAAAGTGCAAAAGTATTATGACTATTTTATGTAACTTCTGTGGTGCTTTTGGGGCTTCCCAGTTCCCAAATAAATTGTTTCAAATGTCTTTTTTTTTTCCATCCACTAAAAAAGTGAAGTCGCCTACAGCTTTGGAACGACATGAGGTTTGAATAAATTATGACAGAATTTGTCATTTTGATTGAACTGTTAACTGAGCAGCTATTCTAGAATATCTCCTTTGTCATCATTATATGTGTATCTATGTATATTTTATGCTGTTTCTGCCTTAATTCATTCATTATTTGTTGCTTAAAGTTGTATCAACTGTTGCACATATGACCGTTAACAGTGGAGCCGCTTTTCTGAAGAGCATCAAAACACCACTTCCTGCTCAGTTCCTTTAATTCACAAGTGCAAGACCTCCTCAGCCGGGCTTCATTGCATTTTGAAGTGTCTGTCAGAATTAATGTCTTTATGTATTTCTACTCGGCTCTGTCATTTGCAATGGGATTTCTCCTGTTGCTAAACTGCTGTGCCTTTCAAGCGTTTTGTGGTGTACTGCTCGACTTGTGTGCGAGAACATTAGTTGTTTTGCTCATTTTGCCAACAGTAGTCAGTTTTACTGACATATGCCATTTCCTTATTCTCGTATACTGCTCAGTTTAATAGCAACACTTCCTTACAGAGCCTGACATGCGATACTGATACCGCTCATTAATGTCAAATCTCTTTGCAGTGTTATTTTTCCACTCAAAACAAGGGGACAGATACTGTCCAGCTGCAAAAATGGCCATAAACGTTGTGTTGTGTTATATTCCAAGTCTTCTGTTAGAGGATCAGACCTAAACTGAAGTGGCTCTAGTTGCATGTTTGATTGTAGAGCTCTTGTCTTGTTTATGTTGATCGTCTCTTTGCCTCCCTACTGTCACAGTGGCTTCTCGGTAGATGACAGAGCAGTGTAATTAAGCATCAAAGGGAGGTGGAGGAGCAGCTCTGCCCAGAGGGGAGAGTGTTTGCAGGGTCAGGCTGGTGTGAGACGCCCCCTGCCATGACACTGGCTGGTGTGGAGCTTAAAAAGCCTTGTGTTAACAGAACTGAAGGAAATAACTGGGTGTAATTATGAAGGCTAATGCAGTGTAACCCTTATTTACTGGGGTTGTTTTTGGGCTTGTTGTATTTGCATTTTTTTTGTTTTTAACTAATGTCCAATCCAATCTTGTGAGAAAATGTATCTGTCTGTCTGTCTATCTAGTATATATGCTATACTATACTCACTTGTCATTTAATATTGTGTGTGTGTGTGTGTGTGTGTGTGTGTACAGCCTATATGTGTGTGTGTGTGTGTGTGTATATGTGTATATATATATATATATATATATATATATATATATATATATAATATATATATATATATATATATATATATATATTATATTATATATATATACACACACAGTAAAAATATTGTGTATGAAAAATTTAATTATTATATTAAATAGCCATTATAGTGTGTTGTAATCTCACTTTTCTTAGTTCACATCATTTTAATGTTTAAGAAATAAAATCAATATTTTTAATAATTTAATACATTTTATTTACATTATAACTAAATATATTCAACCATATTCTATCGTTTTCAATATTTCAGAATGAAAATGGCTATTTTACCAGCCCCAACACTGCATTTCCCTGTGGCCTTTGTGGGAACGCTTTGTCTTCCATCACTGTGGAATTTTGCGCATGAATATTAATGACGCGCTTGAGGAATTTATTGGTGATGAACCAGTAACATCACAGTGTCAGTGTTACTGTGTAATCACGTGCAACTGAGGATTATTACTAAAATTTTGAATCATGGGGCACCTGGGCCAGTAATTTTTTTATTAATGTTAATGAAAGAAGTCTTTTATGTTTACCATGGCAAAGCTGAATTTTCAACAGCCAATTTTTTTATTTGTGTGTGTGCCTTATTTTTATTAGTTTTTTAAGAAGCTGAGATGATAGCATGGTTATGTGTCTTCATTTTGGTCTTGTTACCTTCCTAGACAGAAAATATATCTCCCGTAACATTTGTGTCGTCAGATATGATGTGCTGAATATAGTCGGGGGAAGGTGAGCAGAATACCCGAGGTCACTATCTCTCAACCTGTTGGATCTCGCCCCAGTGCACTGATAGTAAAAGTTTCACAAGAAATTCACATACCATAATGCTGCTTTTCACTTTCATCTTCATCTTCTCATACACATTCAGCAGCACAAGGCCAATAATTACCTTTACAAAAAGTACAATAGTGGTGCAGTAACAGTTTCAGAATGTATCACCATGATTATCATATTCATGTAGCATATTTCTTTTCATGTCATTAAAAGAATGCTACAGCATTATGGTACCGTATTCAAAAATTTTGTACTTACCATGCTCATTATTTTGGTAATATCAGAAGGATTAGGATCTAACTAATATCTGTGCTAGACTCACACACTGCAACTACCCTATATCCATGTCATAACTACAGATTAAAGCTGTTTGTTCAGCAAAGCCTTTCTGAATAACCTTCAAGAGCAGTAACACATGAAAACGAATATATACGAATGAATGCCTGATATTGAGCATTTCCCTCTGAAATGTTCATAGATCCACACCCTGACACTTTAGCACTTCATAACTGATCTAAAAATAGTGAGCATATCTCAGCGGCCCTCCTGAAACACACTGACTGTACTCATTAAATTAACATGCTGAAAGATGCCCCATTTGTGGCAGAAAGGGAGAACTGAAGAGCATTCAAACGTTAGGTAGGGTCGTACGCTGACCAATGGTAGTATTTTGTAAGCGTCCTAATAGGTCAGATGTTTTGTTAAGAGGATGTGAAGTAGATGGATTTAGGGGATGAAAGGCTGTGAGGCTGGAATCCGCTCTATCTCCGAGCACATCACGTCTCTGTTCTCTCTCATTGAAGCTGGTTTCCTGGTTCCTCGTTTGGCCTAAAGGCAACTGTCATGCCTCCCTTACTGAGTCTCAGTGCTGCTCTCACACGTGCTTCACTTTGAACATGACGGCATAAATAACAGAAATTATCGTGGAAATATGAGGGGAAAAGTGGGTCTGGAAAAGTCATAGAAATTAACCTTCACGTGCTTATATATAGATAATTATACCTTAAATTATATATATATATATAGCCTTGCGAAAGTATTCTAACCCTTCATTTTTTTTTCACATTTTGTTATGTTGCTGCCTTATGTTAAACTGCTTTAAATTACTTTTGTTTCCCACATCAATCTACACTCCATACACCATAATGACAAAGCAAAAAAGGAACAGTCACAACCTTGTAAATTTATAAAAATGTAAAAAAATAAATAAATAAAAAATAAGTACATAAGTATTCAAACCCTTAAATCAGTACTTGGCTGAAGCACATTGTCTTTTTTTGTTTGATGTGACAAGCTTTGCTCATCAGCATTTGGCAATTATCTGCCATCCTTCTCCTTATCTCTTCACCTCTCAAGCTCTGTTGGTTGGATGGGGGCAGATGCACATTTTCAGGTTTCTCCAGAAATATTTGATTGGGTTCAATCCCAGGCTGTGGCTGGGCCATTCAAGGACATTCACAGAGTTGTATAAGCTACTCTTTCTGTGTGTTTAGGGTCGTTGTCCTGTTGGAAGGTGAACCTTCTGCCCAGTCTGAGGTTCTGAATGCTCTGGACTGGGTTTTCATTAAGGCAATCTCTATATTTTGCTGCACTTAGCGTTCTTTCTACTCTGACGAGTCCCTCAGTCCCTGCCACTGAAAAACAACCTCACAGCATGAGGCTGCTACCAGCACACTTTACTTTTGGGATGCTACTCTGCAAGTGGTGAGCAGAGCTGGTTTCTTTCAAACATGATGCTTAGAATTGAGGTTCATCAGACCAGATAATCTTGTTTCTCTGTCTGAGGGTAATTTAGGTGCTTTTTTGCACATTCCAAGTGTGTTTTCATGTGTCTTCACTGAGGAGAGGATTGAGTCTGGCCACACCAGCATAAAGCCCAGATTGGTGGAGTGTTGCAGAAACTGTAGGTTTCTTCTATCTCCACATATGATCGTGGAGCTCAACTAGAGTGACCTTCAGGTTCTTGGTCACCACACTAACCAAAGCCCTTCTCCATCAGTTGCTCAGTTTGGCCAGGAGACCAGCTCTAGGAAGAGTCCTGGTTGTTTCAAACTTCCTCCATTAAGGATAACAGAGATTACATTCTTATGTGACCCTTCAGTGAAGAAGAATTTTTTCCTGAACTCTTCCCCAAATTTGTGGCTTGACGCAAGCTTGTCTCTGAGCTAAACACTCAGTTTTTTATCTCAGAGGCCAGGGCTTGGTCTTTGCTCTAATATACATTTTCAGCTGTTAGACCTTTTATTAAGACGCGTGTGCCTTTCCAAATCATACCCATTCAATTGAATTCGCCACAGGTTAACTTCACTCAAAGTGTGGTAACAAACTGAATGAATGCTCCTGAGCTAAATTTGGAATAATGGAATAATCAAAGTTTTTTTTTTTATCTTTAATAAATTTGCAAAGATGTTAAAAATGTTAAATGATATATGTTATACATATACATTTTTGCAATTTAACAAATTCAATAAATTATATTATTGATAATTTTAACATCTTTATTTGCTTGATTTTAAACTAATTTTGTTAATAACAATAATTATTTTAAAATAAATCAAACATTGCCCCCTCAAAGAGGAATTTTTAAAATATTAATATATTTTAACAAAGTATTAATCGTAGTTTCTTATTAATTATTATTATTATTATTATTATTGTTGTTGTTGGTAATTGCAATAATAAATAATTCGTTTTAAAAAGATCGATCTCATAAAGGAATGGTAAATATGAACAATGAACAACAACATTTTTATTAGTAGTGGTAGGAGTTTTATTATTATTATTATTATTATTATTATTATTATTATATTTTGTTAAAATATATTGATTATATATTTTTTTAATTCCTCTTTGTGAGAAAAAACTTAAATTAATTATGCTTATTTCAATTTACATTATTTACAAATATATCCGGTACCTTGTATACCAATTATATTTTTACTTTTATTTAAATTTAATTATCTTTAATCCTTATCCAGTAATCTGAATAACTGGAAAAGCACTGAAAAAAATTCTGTCTTTGCCTTGTTAGTGCTTAAGTTACTCAACAGCTTTACTAGACACTTATGTTTGTATGTGAAATTACATAGAAGATTCTTAAGGATACTGGTGTTGTCCTTAAAACCAAAATGGATTCATTTGACCCAGCCTTAATAGAACCAGGTTGGAGAGTCCAGTTCTGGCATACAAAGACACTTTTGTCAAAGTCTGTGAATAAAGGAAAGGCTTTGGTTCTACATCACACCCTCTGGAAACTTCCGCAGTCCCTGTCATCTTCGAGCCTCCAGAGTTGCCTGGATTCAGTGCCAGTGAGCTGACCGCTGGCCTCCAGAAGTCTGCTGCAAGTTTTCAGATAGTCAAGAAATGAAAAGTTCTCTTGTGCGAGGCGTAGTCCAGCCGATGCAGTCCTTAAACGATGATATCATTTGTAACGAGAGATTTGCCAAGGCACACCCCGAAATTGTTGCTGATCACAGAAAAGCCTCATTGATTTTGATTGGTGAATGCATTCTTCTTTGAATGTCAGCCTCGGGTTTTCTAAATGAGCCGTTTTTGTGGTTGGATGTTGCTCAGATTTGCCAGTATCCTGCTTTTTTGATGTGCCACACATTTTATTTGTCTGTGTGCATCAACTTTAGATGTTTTCACATGATTGCATCATTTGTTTCCCTCTGTTACGGTTGTTTAGGGTGAGCTTACTCAATAACACCATCTGGACGATTTCCACAGCTTAGTGTCAATGCGACAGTCAAATTATTTAATACAAGTCAGAAATATCTGTTACTTCACATTTTTTTCACAGAGCCTGTTTACAGGGTTAGCATATTTCTATTTATGTTTCTTGGTGGTTGCTAGGGTGTTATGGGCAGATTCTTTGATGAAAATCAATGGGATTTATTTTATTTTTTTCGGTTGTACAATTTCATATTGAGTTCTGCATCAAAAGTGTATTGGATGAAGTTAGAGGGATTGTTTATATCTACCGCAAGTATATGTGACAGATGATTTATGTGATGATGAGTAATAATAATGTATGCCTTAGCAAACAACACTAATAACGTGTCTTGTTAAGTGGCAAATAAGTGGATTATGAGAGTGAGATATTAATAGCTCATTGCTTTAATTGGCAAGTGTGGTAAAGACAGGCGGTTACTTAAATTGAAAAAAAGTTTCTTCCTGCCACTTTTTGCAGACCACTTGTGCCATTATTTTACTGCATGGTTCAGTTCATTTTATCTTAGTTTTTTTTATTATTCCTTTGTTTTGAGGTTTGTTTGTTTGTCTTGTTTTGTTTTATCTTGTTGTTAAATTTTGTTTAGTTTTTTTTTTTTTTTTTTTGTTTAGTGGTTTTGTTTGGATTTAGTTTTGTCTTGTTTTTGTTTAGTTTTCATTTTGTCTTGTTTTGTAGTTAATTATTTTTAAGTGTTTTTATTCTTAATTTTTTTATTGGTTTGTTTAGTCTTTATTTTGTTTCGTGTTTTTCTTAAAGCCCAACACCCAGTTTTATACAATATTTAACTTGCTCCATGTCTCATCAAGGGGTTCTTGGCCTAAAAAACGCTGGTCTACTAGGATACAAACAAAATGGTTTCATTCTGCTCTGAAAAATGAGTGCATTAATTCCTTGTATCTATACTCAGGCATTTTAAAAAATAACTGTTAAAACTGACAAATTCAGACATATTTGAAATGGCAAGCTACTACAACGACAATTAGTTTCCTGTCTTTAGATGATTCATGCTATTCCTATGTTTGGGGAGTATAAAATTAGGAAGTCCGAGCAGCAGGGGAAGGCTGTGTTTTTAAAGGGAAGTGTGTTATATCCTCACTGTAAGGGCTTCTGTAGATTGCACCGATGTTGGCGCCCCTTTAGACATATGCTGCTCTAGCCAGCACCCTTCAACCCATAGTGCTCATCACCCACCAACGCCTACATGCCAATACAGGAAAACCGTTTTAGTCTCGGCAGCTCAAACAGGAAGTGATTTCATGTTGTGGAGCTCGCTGCAGCTTTCAAGCCAGAGCTACTTTGCATTGAACAGACTGGCAGTCAGCGTTGGTTGACATATTAATGAGGTCAAGGCGCTCAGTGTCATATCATGTAGTTCACAAGCACACTGCATGCACCGCGGTTCTTGTGAAAATAAGGTGGGAGGATTGAACCGGTGTGAATTTCACTGTTACTCACAAAGAATGATAAAAAACTGTTGCAAATAGCTGCAAAAGGTATCAAAACCAACGTGCACAGTTTTTGAAGTCAACAAAACAGAGCCTGTTTACTTTCTTAATGACCATTCCTGGTTGTATTGTGCACAAATGAATGGCACTGATGAATAAAATCAAGGCCCTCATCTTATTTTCATTGAAATACATCACATTACGAAATGCGAATGCTGTTTCGTGTTGACTTTTAAAGCTCTTTTTCGGTTTAAGGATATATAACTTGGTTAGATTTCTGCCTACAACTGACTGCTCAGTTGCAGCTACGTTTTCTGTTATTTCGTTCACTTCTAATGTAGAGCAGAAATGTTTCAGGTAAATTTGGTATCTGCTTCCAGGTGCAGTTTAATTCCCGTAAGAATTCGTCCCCAACTGCCTGCTAATTTGTTCCCATGAGAGTGTTGCGTGAGGATGGCAGACTTGCAGGTGTCATTTGCTTTGGTTTAAGTTCAAGTTCAGTTCAGAAGTTTCTTCTCCCTACAAAACTTGTCATAGTGGAAATAGAGGAATAATAACTTAACGTTGATTCACGTTGCTCGTCACCATGAAAGTGAAAAGTTTTTCTTTTTTCATTTCTGCTTTCTGGTGTTCTCAATTCTCAAGCTGTGGTGCGAGTTAATTTTTTCCATAGTAATATATTTTTATTTGTGGACCAGCACAGTTTTATTTAACCTCATGTTAACATGAAGAGACCAAGTCTCAAAGCCAGATCTTTAAGTAAACCGCACTAGATCTAATCTAGTGGCCACTTGGACCAGAAGAATCAGACTGACATGTAAAACCTGACCGACTAGGACACTTATCTGAAATCTATAGACTAGCATGAAAAAGAAAAAATATTTAGTTTATTTAATTTCACATATTTAAGTATAAATAATGGCAGCAGTCTCCAAAAATGAATGTACAAAAACCCCAAAAAATTGCATGTGTACATGTGTATATAAACTCTCAAAACAAGAAGTGACCTATTTTGTGATTATGGCCTATATGTATAGTTTCTGAGTATCTAAAATATGTCAATTATTGGCTATATAGGTTCTTCAGTATATTTAGCTTTAGTTAGAGGCTTTTCCAAGTGTAAAGTGTGTGATGTCCTCTGCTCACGCTGAATATTTAACAGGCTTTTTGCAAGCTTGCTTGCTGCTCAGCCCTTCTTCCTGTCTGAGGCATCGGAAAATCTACAGCCGCCACTTCCCTTTTGAAAGTGTGTGTGCTTGAACAGTGTTTGTGGACATGCTTGGTACATCTAATTTTGAGTCATTGCTAATGATCATTTTCTATATCTGTATTACTTGTAAATGCTTTTCAGGATTTAGCATTGAAGAGCCTTTTTTAGTGTTTTTAAAGTTATTTGAGTGTTTGTTTAAATAGTATTGTTATTTTAATTTAATGTGCATCCAATAATGACCTTTTTATTTTTTAATTCACAGATCTTTGGCCAGTTCTGGCTGCAGCTGTACACCTCAGACTCAGCTCTGATGTTACCGGCTGAAACGGGTCGACTGTGAGAGGACGATTTCCCTCAGTTATGTCTACCTTTGAGGTAACACAAATCTTGAAATGTTGCCATTTGGCTATAATGTGAAATATGACTTTATTTTATTTCTATAGCATCCTGTGTTTGTACATCAAGGGCTTTTCCTTATATTCCCATTCCCCTCTCTAGACGATCTGGCCTCCCGGCACCGAGTGTGTAGCCAGGTACAACTTTCCTGGAACGGCCAACCAGGACTTGCCCATGTGCAAAGGAGATGTCCTTACTATAATTGGAGTAACTAAGGTAAATTTCTAAAATGAATGACAGACATTTTAAAGAGAGAGACATCATTTATACACCCTCATTTGAACTAACATTTTAAATGTAAAATATATATATATTTTTTATAAACTATCAATTTTCATACACTACCAAAGGTTTGTGGTCAGTAAGATTTTGTTCAGTGTTTTCAATAGAAGGATCTTATGGCTCCTTTGAACAGTAGATTACTTTTTAAGTGTTTGTAAAGATTTTAGAAGAAAACATTTGCCAACTAATGCAATACTTAACATAAAAAGAGAAGTTCAGCATAATATTCACACTACTTTTGCTGTACATTGAAAGTGTGATTAGAAACCCGTGACTGCCAAGGTCCCAAAATGGCTTAAAAATATAACAAGTGTGCTATACAATACCTTATTGTGAAGAACAGACTGAAATCTAAGTCAGTATTTGTTGAAATTCATTTCCACTCCATTGAAAAGTCCAGCTTGAACATCCTGCTAAATATCTGTTTTGTGTTTTACATAAGAAGTTTTCATATATGGGTTTGGAACAACATATGATAAAATACATTTTCATTTTTGGGCACCTATTACTTTAGAATTTGTCTGCTGGTGCTTCCTTCCAGGATCCAAACTGGTACAAAGCAAAAAATGCAGCAGGACGAGAGGGTATCATACCAGCAAACTACGTTCAGAAGAGAGAAGGAGTGAAATCAGGCGGTAAACTGAGCCTTATGCCGTAAGTACATAGTTTATGACGGTTTCACTGATCCTCACTTGAACTACGATAAGAGAGAGTGTTTGTGTGCGTTTCATGAATACAAACATTAGTGTGCCATATTTAGCATGTATCACTGATATAATCACAGATCACCTACTGCTGTATATATGTAATAATACACAAATGTCTTCCTGTGTTCCGGTCGACCACAATAATCCAAGGACTCATTTGAATCAGCTAGCTGTTTAATATAGTAGGAGAAATTAGACAGTTATACAAATAGCAGCACTCAGGCCAGTGGAAAAAGTCCATCTCTCAGCATCTGATATGCAAAGACCAGAGACATGCATCACGATTAAGGTTCGGTTGTAAGAGAGCATGTGATATTCTTCAATTACTTGCTGCTTTTAGAAGGAACAATGGATATAATGAAGCTGACATCTCAGTTTTATTTAGCGTGGCAATGCAGCGTCAAGTGAATCCTTCAAACCTGATGTACGGGATCTGGATGTCTGCTTTTAGCCATGTGTAATGGAAGGTTTTGTTTTAGATGTGTTTGGCTTTAGCAGATTGTGACGGTAGCAGTCGTTTATATGCCGTCTAGTGCACAGCTTTGGTTTATTTTCGATGGTGTGTATGTATATGTGTGGGTAATTGGGAGATACAGATTGGATGTTTGTCATGCCAGGGAAGCCACAGAAGGGCCAGGCAAGGCCAGCGCTCCTTTTGGAAGCCTGTAATTTAGCTTCCTTTTCTCAGTCTTGTGCACAATATTATGTACCGGAATCAGTGTTTCGATTACTAAATTTTCCCGATAGCTGGTCCTAAGTACATACTAAACAAAACAATACTATTCTATGTGACACATTTTAGGGTTTTTAAAGTCAAATACCAACACAGGAACACTGTTTTGGTGATTCAATGTATTAACACAAGTTCATGAGTTTGTTTTGACTGATTCATTAAAAGAACTGGCTCATAAGAGTCATAAGAATTCATACTGTATTGGATTGAATTAATACAATTCACATCTACAAGTAGAAACAAAACAATACAATTTTCTGACACATTTTAATGTTTCTAACATAAAAAAATACCATTACAACAGCAGTTTTTTTTATTTTTTTTTAGCATGATTCAAAGTGTTAACTGACGAGTTCACAAGTCTTTTTCACTTAATTCTCTTGAGGAAACAGCTAGTAAGAGTCATTATTTTGTGAATTGGACTACATTTATCCATTTAGTAGCTATTTATCCAAACCAAATTTCAAATGAGGAGCATCAGAGGCAAAAATTAAAACGATTTAATTTCTTTGTTCACACTACATTTATAAGAAAATAAATAAAAAAAAAAGCAGTATGATTTTTGTAGCATATATTGAGTTCCATTTATTACAACAAAGTTCTTTTCTGAATATGTGATTTTGTTCAATTTAATAGAACAAAGATACAAATGAAATAAACAGTGCTTTATATTTTCAGGTAAGTCTAATAGTATTCATGTACAAAAATTGAATAATCAAATGTAAAATGACACTGCACAGTCTTCAATGTATCAATTAAATTTAACAGATCTGTTAAAGCTTAAGTGATTTTTCTCTGTGCGTTTTGTTTGATTAACATTCATGACACAGAAAGCCTCAATAACATTAAACTGCTGTGAACCAATATACTGTTACACATTCATTTTCTTTCTCAATTGTTTACCTTCACCTAAGCCATAAGCAACTGTGTTTACAAGGATACTTGGAGAGACATTTATTTTGACATAGTTGTGAACAGAATTCAGTGTTCACATGCATCTGCGTGGCTCTAACCGTGTCTACACCGGACGCGAGCGGCACGGCGCAACGTGACAAAACACTATAGAAGCCATTATATGTTGCCGTCTGACAACACTGGATGCGGCGTGTCACGACAACTCCCCGACAGTAAACTGATGCCCTGATTTATGACATACTGACACACAAAGTTCAAAGGATTTGCAACGGTTACTTGTCGCATCCAGTGTAGACAGACTATAGATGTAGTGGTGCGACATGACAGCTGTTGTGTCCGGTGTAGACACACAAAGAAAACGATCAGTATACTAAACATCGCACATCCTGCGATGGGACTATCGCGGATACACACATTGCGATGCTGAAACGATATATCGTACAGCCCTAAGGTGTTTTTCAGATTCATGATTCAAAGCGCAACACTGATTAAAAATAAGTCTTTTTGACTAATCCATTAAAAGAACAGGCTCTTAAAGTCCCCCTGAGGTCAAAAAATGTTATTCCTTAAAACATCAAAATGGCATATTTAAATGTTTTTTTCCTTGTGAAAATAATTTTCGCATGACTTAAAATAGCTTGAATGTAAGTCTACAACCTTGCCTCATTTACTATACGCAGATCTATGCATATGCAAATTAGCCCCGCCTCCACTCAGTCACACCAACCAGAGCCTCCTGATCCATGGATAATGACTGACTAAAACTATGTTTTTACTAGCAGACAACTACAGTGGATACTGTAACTTTCGTTAAAGTGAATTACTTGATGTTTTGAAGACTCGAATGCAGCCAAGTTTGTGATTCCAATTCAAATCATGTTTCTGGACTGCCTTTGGGAAATAACAGTTTTAAGGAGAAAATACTCAGCAATGATGTTGATTAATGGATTGGTACATGGTTTGTCTAAAAGCATATTAAAAACGCCATTTAGACAAATAAACAACATAAAAAACTTGATTTTCACTACGGGGGGTAGCAAACACTACTAAAACTAAAACTTCTGGGTTCCTGGTTATTTCTGACTGATTCATTAAATGAACTAGCTCGTAAGACTGACTGAAAACTATTCTTCATCAGACCACAGCAACACAAAATATGCTTTGATATGACTTGAAAAATGATGAACAGCGCAAACACATGTCTTTTATCTGTGGTCACTCAGATGGTTCCATGGAAAAATCACACGCGAGCAGGCCGAGAGGCTGCTTTACCCCCCAGAGACAGGCCTCTTCCTGGTGCGTGAGAGCACCAACTACCCTGGCGACTACACCCTGTGTGTCAGCTGTGACGGCAAGGTGGAGCATTACCGCATCATCTACCACAACGGCAAACTGTCCATCGATGAGGAGGAGTACTTTGAAAACCTCATGCAGCTCATGGAGGTGAGGGTTACTGGCTTAAGTTGTTGTTGTTGTTTTCGTAGCTAACAGGTCTATATTTGGTCTTATAGATGACTGGTAAAATACTTATATAGTCAGCACAAGCACACTCCAAAGTTAGCCCAGCAGGTTGTGAAACCAACAGGCTTCTTCCTGAAGTCCTCTCACTGCCTCGTCAACATTATCAAATTGATCGCGACACACAGATACAAGAATAGCCCTAACAGGAAGTCAGTCCACATCAGACGCGCTGGCTACAGAGATGGGGCGAGCATTTATGATAGACTCCAGGAAACAATTTTTTACACGCAAACCTTGTGCTTTGAGGTCAAAGGTTCAATCCAGGCTTGCTGGAGGAGGTGACACTGCTAAACGAGAGCTATGAAATGAACTTGGTGTTTTAACGGAAAGTGTGTTTTGTTGGGTGTTGTTCGGGAATGGAGGTTTTTTCTAGTTGAATGTCACACCGACTGAGAGAACATCCGTTACGTATTAATTTACCATTGTATTTACATGATACTGTTTGCAGCATACTTCAGAGAAAACTAAATGAAACGGTAATTCGTATTAATTATATGTATTTATAGAATTTTTATATATATGTGACCCTTGACCACAAAACCAGTCATAAGGGTAATTTTTTTGAAATTGAGATTTATACATCATCTGAAAGCTGACTAAATAAGATTTCCATTAGATGTATAGTTTGTTAGGATAGGACAATATTTGGTTGGGATACAACTATTTGAAAATCTGGAATCTGATGGTGCAAAAAAAATCTAAATATTGAGAAAATCACCTTTAAAGTTGTCCAAATGAAGTTCTTAGCTATGCATATTACTAATCAAAAATTAAGTTTTGATATATTTACGGTAGGAAATTCACAAAATATCTTCATGGAACATGATCGTTACTTAATATCCTAATGATTTTTGGAAAGAAAAATCAATAATTTTGAACCATACAATGTATTGTTGGCTATTGCTACGAATAATAACCGTGCTACTTATGACTGGTTTTGTGCTCCAGGGTCACTTGTACGATATTTTTTTTTTTTGTGTGTGTTTGTGTTTGTATGTATGTTTATATATTTGTTTTATATGTATAATTAGCTAAATATTGTATACTGTAATTCATATATATATATATATATATGAAGGATTTTGGGGAATAATATGTATGAGTTTTTTTTTGTGTGATATCCTCACTTACATAAATGAACTATATTGTCCTGCACACGCTAGTAAAAAAATATGGTGTCTGAATAATTTTTGGTTTGACTGTGTGTGTGTATGTGTGTGTGTGTGTGTGTTTGTTATGTGTAACATGTTTTTTATTTATTATCTATTTATTTATTATCATATGTATGTAATATATATATATATATATATATATATATATATATATATATATATATATATATATATATATATATATATATATATATAAAAATAAAAATTCTTCATGCAGTGGACTACCAGTAAAAAAAAATTATTCAGACACTTTGACCTGACCATGTTTTGCTGAAGTGTTTTTCCTTTAATAACTAATGTGAGCTTTTTACACCACAGACTGAACAAAATGAAGCATTGCATGGTTATTGGTCGACCTAAATTGGTATTATCTAATTGTGTACTTAGATTTAACAGCTGACAGCTATTCAACCAAATTCATTACATACCTTTCTATCAAAGTTACCTGACATTATCAAGAGGAATTTATTCTGATACAGTTTAACTCATATGTTTTTGTCATATTTTATTACCATCTTCTAAACTAATAAACTGTGATAATGTGAGAAATGTTGAACATTTCTGAATAAATTTTGGCTTGACTGCATGTATAAAAAAAATTAAAAAATATAATAATTATTAGTAAGGTTGGTATTAAGTATTATCATATATTTATCATATGCACTATATTTTAGCAGTCTGTTTTAGTATAATATAAAAAGCTTATTTAATTTTGTAAGCAATTATTTTTTAAATTACATTTTGCCGTCTTCACATCTCACACCATATCAATGGGGTTTTAATACTTCGGAATACATACAGTAGCTGTCTTTCGTATTTTAGGAGATGGATCATCATAAGAGGATCATCATATTTGGTGGTCCTTGATATGAGAAAGTTTAAAAACCCCTTTATAACGTAATGAGGAGATATTCAAATCTTCTTAGGCAAGCACGCACCACTTAAATTTTCATGTGCAAATCCACTTTGGGAGCCAACATACAAGCTTTTTATTGGGTGCCTGAGAGTTGCTATGTGGTTGCTAAGGTGTTCTGAGTGGTTTTAGCGTGTTGCTGTGCAGATCATAGGGTGTTCTGGGTGGCGGCTTACTGGCACAAATCAGAAGAGCCCATTCTTCATATTCTGGGCATTGCACACCTTTTCTCAAACAGGCCTCATCATTTGAGGTGAATTCAAGCCTGTAGCCTCATGGCTGCACCGCTAATGAAAAGACAGCCTTAAAAAGAACCGATTTACATAGATGTAGGATGTAAATGCCTAATTTGTATAATTTTACATATCTTTTTTATTATTATTATTATTATTCCACAGTCCTTTGGCCTCATTAGGGTTGGTCTGTGTGATTAACCAGTGATCCGCTCTCGGTTAAGTGTTGATGGTTCTGCTTTGGTTATTTTTGATTGGGGTCTGGGTGACTTCAGTTGGGTTCCTCAAGTCTCTCCTCACCCATTCTATCACAGAATTCCACACATTCTTTAGTGTAATTTTGGCTACAGTCGCCCTCTCTCTCTTTCTCCCACCCTTATAGCCTCAGCTGAACAGTTGTGCTCTTTCCAAAGGAGTGGACGAGTCTTAAAAAGTCTACAATAAGCCTTTATGTTCATAGTGATTAAACTACCGCAGATAATATTCTTCCCACAATCCACTCGATAAAAATTAGTCAGAAAACCAGTGGAGAGATATTCAAAATAAAAGCTGTAAACTGATATGGTCCACTGTCGTCTGTAATGGCTCATTATGGCAACGTTAAATGTAACCAATAATAAAAAAACAGTATTTTTTTTCAGCAAGGATGCGTTGCATTTATCAAAAGCGACAGTAAAGACATTTATAAAGCTACAAAAGTTTTCTATTTCAAATAAACACACTTTTGAACTTTCTATCTATCAAACAATACTGAAAAAAATGTATCATGATTTCCAAAAATATATTAAGCAGTGCAGTTGTTTTCAATATTGATACAAAATTATTCTTTAGCATCAAAAATCCGCATATTAGAATGATTTCTATCATGTGCCTGACTGGAGTAATCATGCTGAAATGTTTTACTGTATTTTTGGTCAAATAGATGGAGCCTCGTTGACATATTTTATTGGAAATAAAAAAAAAAATCTTACCGACCCCAAACTTTAGAACATTACTTAAAATGTTTAACATTATTGTCATTTATGATGGTTAGTAACTTTAGAAACTATGGTGTGTTGCCGTGGTATTTTTTTGTCAGGGAAATGTTCAATACGTCCAAGAATTACTGCAGCTTTTGTTGGAGTGTAGACATGCAAATGTGTTGTTATTTTGAGCGCGCGTGTAACAGCAGCGCAGTTCCTGGAACAGTCGATAACGAGGAAGTGACAAAGAGGAAGCAGCGCAGGTTCCAGATCACTTCAGCAGCCCAATCGATTAGTATCACGCCGCCTGGCTTCACGGTTATAGCTTCCAGATACACAGAACCACAAACACGTATTTCAGCACCGAAATGATAAGAATGTAGTCGCCTGTGTGGACTTATTCATCTGAGGAGAGGAAGCGCAATCAATAATAGAACATGCGCAATACAACGGCGACCCCTGCTGGCCATCACAGTTTACTGCGTTGGCTGTGTCTTAAAACGTTTTAAAAGCTATCGACATGAGTTCTTGCCTATTTAAATAGCACGTTCAAACCTCATTTAACTTTTTACAGTCGTAAAGTGCATTTATTTGCGTTTTGATTTGTATTAATCAGTCAAATGTTCATTTAATGTATCATGGTATTTACATGAACATTTTACCATTACACTTCCATGGTATATCATTTGTAAATTACCTTAATTTGTGTTTGTGTGTTTTAACAGCACTACACTAATGATGCAGATGGACTTTGTACCAGACTTATCAAACCTAAACTCATGGAGGGGACTGTGGCGGCCCAGGATGAGTTCTCAAGAAGTAAGAAACTTATCGACTATACCCGCAGATGAATTTGTTGATTTATAGAGAATTAAATTACTGTGTGGCTTCAGGGTTTGTTTTAAGGGTTCCTTTTCCACAGGTGGCTGGGCTCTGAATAGAAAAGAACTGAAGCTCATCCAGACTATTGGAAAGGGAGAGTTTGGAGGTACAGATACTTTTTTTTTTTTTTTGTTAAGAAATAACATCTAGATCATTGCATTTAAATTAATTTGATTCAGGGCCCAGATTTTACATCATTTAGCTTAAAAAAGTAAACATAAATTTATTAATAGCATCATAAACTACCCAGGCAGCCAGTAATTCATCTGAACTTGCAAGTGCTAGAAAAATCTGCTCTTTTTGGTTCTTAGATGTGATGGTCGGAGACTACAGAGGCAAGAAAGTAGCGGTGAAGTGTATCAAACATGACGCAACAGCGCAGGCCTTCGTTGCAGAGGCTTCTGTCATGACGTGCGTCCTCCCCGATTGACAGAGAATAAAAAATGATAAGGCTTTTTATGTTTTTATATTTAAATATAAATATTCACGTTGACTGTTACAGGCAATTACGGCATAATAACTTGGTACAGCTGCTGGGGGTGATCGTGGAAGAGAAGGGCAGCCTCTTCATTGTCACTGAGTATATGTCCAAGGTCAGTGAGTGACCCAAAGCTGTTGACACAGAGAATAACTGGACGTATACAAATAATCTTGTCTTTAAATCCTATAAATCATTATTTGAATGTCTTAATTTCTTTTTTTCAGGGTAGTCTAGTGGACTATCTGCGCTCCAGAGGACGTAGTGTTATTGGTGGAGATCGTTTGATCAATTTCTCAATGTGCGTTTCTTTTTATCACATCTTTTATTGTATTCTTCCAGCTTTGTCTCATTAGTAATTCTAAAATTAACAAATCATTTTTAAAAATGTTTTCTTCAATTATTTTGTTTCTTTATTTTGTAGGGATGTCTGCAAGGCGATGGAATATCTTGAGGCCAATAACTTTGTGCACAGGGATCTGGCAGCTCGTAATGTTTTAGTGTCAGAAGACAACATAGCAAAAGTCAGTGACTTTGGCCTTACCAAGGAAGCATCATCTACTCAAGATACAGCCAAACTGCCTGTTAAGTGGACTTCACCTGAGGCCTTAAGGGAGAAGGTATGTGTTCTGCTTTTGCTTTAATAAGTTTAGAGACATTTTAAAACATCCTCGTCTTTCTTTTATTTCTACCTATCTGTCTGAAACAGGCGTTTTCCACTAAGTCAGATGTATGGAGTTATGGCATCTTACTGTGGGAGATCTATTCCTTTGGTCGGGTACCTTATCCAAGAATTGTAAGTCTCTTCAAAACATGACAATTATTATAATTTTTTTAAATAATTTTTTTTATTTGTAGTTGTTTTTCATAAATACAATTATTTATTTTACCTAGTTTAAATTAAAACTACTAAAATAAATAGAATATTATAATCAGTACATTTTAATCCAAATTCTATACACCTCAAAACAGAAACATGACCAATAAAAAGTAAATTATTATTATTATTATAGTTTTATTAATAATTAAAGTGTCCCTATTATGGGTTATGAAAGCATCATATTTTAGTTTTGGGAGTCCCCAGTAACAGGTTGACATGCATGCAAGGTCAAAAAAACACTTTCATTGTCTTATAATATGCATTTATTTTTACTTTACTTGCTCAACGACTCCCAAACGATTTTCCAAACCCCTCCTTTGCGTGAAGCTAATCTGCGGTGATTGGTCCGATTGGTCTCATTTTCATTTCATCATGCCTGTAATGCCTGATAAAGCAGCGTTTGTGAGCACAGTGCTGCTTTGTGTACAGCGTTAGTGGCATCTAGTGGCAAATAATTAATTTGCATTTTCATTTAGACCAATGGGAAAAGACCAACAACTGATCGGCTTGGGATTCATTTTAAAAACGACTCGTTTCAATGATTCAGAGTCGACTCTTTCTTTTGAGAGACAATAACTTTATACACGGTGCACTTTCAGAATTAAAACTTTCCAGGATGTTTTCATTCGCTTAGAGCTGTGTTACACACTGCATGAAAGGTCATTTTCAAAAAACTTTAAATTTACATTGAAATAATTACATTAAATTGGATGGTAATATAATACATGCAAGCCACAAAAAATAAGAAACATGGCCAATACAATAAAAATACAGTAATAATAAAGTAGATTTTAAAATTATTATTGTTGTTATATAAGAACAATAATCTAATTTAACGTAAAATAGCATATTAAAATCTATTTAAAAAATATTTTTTATTTAATTTAGATCAATCATCTAGACATCTAATTTAAATTAAAATAATCTTTAAAATAAAAATAAAAAAAATAATTGGGATATTATAATTAATGCATTTTGTAATGTTATTTCTATGTGAATTTAATTGAAAATATATATTTTAGTGTTTTGCAAGATTTCTGCACATACCACATTATGCCTGTTTCCTACAATTTTACGCCATGTCCACATGTACACGGGTTTTTAAAAAAATCTCTGTCCACATGAAAACGCAAACGTATGCTATGATGCACTGTCAAGAGCATGCCAAGCCAACAGGTGGCGATATAATCTCAACCGTTAAAGCCATGTTGGCCAATCAGAAGCCTGAAAAAGTTTCCAGTAGGTGGAGTTTTGTTGTCTATGCATAACACTGCAACCAGAGTTTTTAAAAACCTTCACCCTGGCAGGCGTTTTCAAAAATGTTCGGTTTCAGTGACCTGGTGCTGCGATTGCGTGTGGACAAACAGCCAAACCGCATAGAACAAGCTGCGTTTTTAAAAATAACCTTAAAAGGGCCTTAAGTATCAAGGCAAATTCTACCAGTAGAGGACACTGTTTTCTACCTCAGCACATTTTTGCTAAGTTGTGGTGTCCTTCATCCTCTGTTCTGTTCTCTGTTCAGCCTCTGAAGGAAGTTGTCCCACGTGTAGAGAAGGGCTATAAGATGGACGCCCCAGACGGCTGCCCGGCGGTGGTGTATGACATCATGAAGCAGTGCTGGACTCTGGACCCTGTGGCGCGTCCCAGCTTCAGAGAACTGAGACAGACACTTCAAGATATCATAGCCAATGAGCTTTACCGATAAAAGACAAAAACTAGAGGAAAAAACACAAAGAGGAAGACCTTCACGGGACCATTCTCATACAGTCTGACCAAAATCTACTCTTAAAGCAGTGGACTTGGAAAAACATCAGCAGACATTTTCTTTTGCAAGTGCACTCTTTTTTTCTACTTTGCATCGCTTTCATGGCTTGATTTTCTTAATTTTGGGGAGGCTGGCCTTCTCTACAACAACTCACCTCTTTTTGATTTAGAAGATCTTCAGCCTCCTCTGATATGTCCTCATACGCTTCCTTATTTTGGACTTTTGATTAGCATATAGGATTTTCTGCCAAAAAAAAAAAAAAGAGAGAAAATCAGCCAATATCATCAGACAATAAATATCATTAGAAATGCTATATGATGGCACCCATAAGGCTGGTTGTCTGCAAAATAAACCAAGAACAATAATTGGCACTTAGGGAGACCGTATGCTCATCCAAAACTGTTTTCCGTTCCAGTAGCCAATGAAATCCACCAGAGAATCTTTCTTCCATTTCACAGTGCCTTTACACCAGAAGTCTGTTGTTGTTTTTTATATATGTTGTTAAGAAGCGCTTGCATTTCCTGCTCTCTTGCTCATCTTTTCAAACATGCGTCAGTCTGAGCCTCAAAACCAGAAAGGATGAATATAAACATTGTGGGCCTTTAAAAAGAGATGGCTTGTGTGGAAGCCGGGTTGATTTAATATATAAAAAAAAAAAAAAAATGTAATAGTAAAACTGAGAAATTATATAAAAAGGCCACAAATACAGATTTGAGAAATATTTGTGATGTATGTTGACTTTTGCGAAGGACCTAATTTTATCTTAGTAATTTTCATATTTTTTTCTTTGCTGCCATATTTCAGAAAAAATCATTCCACCTGAACAGTTTGATAAAAACAAAAGATAAAGACAAAAAAATAAAAAGGCTGCCAAAAAGCTTTGAATGTGTGTTTGTGCGTTTAAATGTAACTGTACTGTCTTTCAATTTAAAGGTCAGTCAAGGAAGCTCTAAATGCACCCAGAGAGGAAACACATCATCTATACAAGCTTCTGCCCGTTTAGCAGTGACCCAAACAGTCATGACACGTGACAGATTTTCACCATAAGGTTTTGACACATGTATGTGCACTGGTAATAGTAATCCAGATGCCCTGCAGATGTCACGTGTTTTGAAAATGACATCACATGCTCCTCCATCTGGATGTGATGGGATCATTCTCTGGTCTATCTATAGGATGCTGTATTTCTGCTCAGTGTGTGTTTCTCGTCAGCAGCATGATATCAAGGAGAGCGTGCAGCTAGAAAGAAACCTGAACCACTGAAATGCGGTTTTCGGTGAAGGTGAATCTACCTCTGGTGAACAAAAGCCCTGGAATGAAAACATACCAACACAGAGAAATGTTTGCATTTCCATTTTTGATAAACAAATATTTGAGTTTGTTTCTTATGGTGAGCTGCTACTACTTATAAACTATAATTCTAGAAATACTTCACTTTTTATTTGTACAATATTTGAAAACTACTAGGAAAAAAACAGCAAACAGAACATTTCTTTTTTTTAATGAAATATTATTTCAAATATATAGATAAAATAAAACAATACTCAATTTAAAAATAGCAATTATTTAATAATTGGTATAGTGTGTGTGTTAAAAAGTATTTATCAAATTTATAGATTTTTGAATTTCTAATTGTATAATTAAGTGTGTGTGTGTGTAGTATAATCAGATTGGTTGTACAAGTGATTTGAACTAATATTGCATTAAATCAACTTTGAATTTCATAGCACTTATAAAAAAAACTAACATTTTTTTTGAGTTATGGTAATGTAAAACAAGTTGCCATGACTTGATCATATCATTTTTTACAGTGCATGCAAATGTGCATATTTGTTACTGGAACTCATTGCTTATTATAATAAGATGATGCTTAATTTGCATAGATATGATATGGTAATTTGTTGATTTCATTTTTTATTTCCTATTTATTTGAAAGGAAAAGGGAACTAAACCACCTGTAGTTCCTCCCTTTAAAAACCGAGATCCCTGAGATTCTTATTCAGACTTCAAGCACACAAGCTTCCCCGTTCAACAAGGAAGAACGAGGTAAGTCAGGGAGACGGGACCTCTGCTTCCCCCTCGGGGGTCCTGTGTGCTTCACGCCAGAACGCTTGACTGTGGATGTCACCATGCATGTGTCACGATTTTGTGGCCTATTTTGGAAGACATTGCCAAGGGACAGTAAGAAGAGTTTACTTCAACCGCTTGGTTTAAAGGAAATGACTCTGACCTCACGTTTTGAGGGAAAAACCGAAATGCGAACATCCATAGCTTCAAACCATCCAGCAGTCAAAAGCAGCAATGATTGGTACGTTTCTTCAGTCTTTATCTCTGTGACACGCAGAGTTCATGCGTTTGCCGGAAGAAAGCAACATTAAGTGACATGCTATGTTTGGTTCAGAATCGTCCGCAGTGCTCGTCAGCCCCCTTTACATCTCTCCCTTGACATTTAGGCTCAGGCCCGGATCCGGCCTCCACCCACGCCCAGCCTAAGGGAACTGGAATGCCAGTGTGAATCCCAGTCAACACTAGAAGTGGAGTCCTCGAGATGCCTTCCTTTCTGACGGTCTCCTCTCATGCTAAACGCATCTCTCTGCTGTTTGTATTTCGCCTCATGAAGGGTACATGAGTACAGTGATTCAGAGTCCTGCTGAAAGGGGAAGTGTCTTCGTGCCGGGACAAACCTTCTCAATGCCCTGGCATTTATCTGAGAAATCGCTGACCCTCATATAAGTGCTGTGGAAGGTTTGGGAAACTGTCTCTGCTGTTTGTATGGATGCTAAATGCAATTCATTATAGTCTCTTGTTCTTCACTGGACAAATGAGGACAAATCAGATTGCAGCTGGTCATGTTTAAAACATATATGATAATGGATTCAGCGTGGCGTCTCTGAATAAACTCTCATGTTATCAGAGATTTCCATCTGAAAGCAGTTGGATTCAGCAAGATGAATGTTCACAGCAAATGTAATTGTTAAAATTCCTCCAAATGGTACAAAGCGGGAAAGGTCATCATATCATCCAAAGAGGACGTATTTATACATGTTTTATTCATGTTTGTAGAAAAGCGATTTGTCAATTTATCTAAACAATATATAGATAACAATATAAAAAATGAATATTTAAAAAGTTTTGTATCAATTTGTCCCAAGCAAGTTCATTTAGCTTATTAAACATTCATTTTTCTTTATCTATCTATCTATCTATCTATCTATCTATCTATCTATCTATCTATCTATCTATCTATCTATCTATCTATCTATCTATCTATCTATCTATCGTACATTATATTTAGTGCTGTCAAACGATTAATCATGATGAATCACTTCTAAAAAAAGTTTTTGTTTACATATGTGTGTACTGTGTATATTTATGTATATATAAATACATGCATGTATAGATTTCAGAAAAATGTTTATATATTAAATATATTTATAAATAATATGAATATAATTATATACATGTAAATATTTTTTTTTAATATATACTATGTATGAATTGATATATACATAATAAATATACAGTGCACATTATGAAAACAAAAACTTGTTTTGTACGTGATTAATCGAGATTCATCATTTGATAGCACTAATTATATTATATTGGTATATGATTTATATTAATTTTATTCATACAATATCACATATTTTATATACATATTATATAAAATTAAAATAAAACCCAAAAATGTAAATGTATTATTATTATTGTGTCATGTATTCACCTCTAACATCTTTAAATAATTATATTTAATATATATTTCATGTATTTTAAAGCATACAGGCAAAGAAAATAGAGTTTTGTATATGATTTATTAACCCGGTATAGCTACATAGTATGCTAGCTAACTGATACTAGTATATGCTAGTATCAGTTAGAATATATTTGACTATATTATTTATTTTAATAAGTCTTTTTTTTCTTTTTTTACGAATTTTCCTACAGATGTAAGACTGCAAAAAATGACACAGACTGAGGTGTTTCAAGTGACAGTGGAGGCTCATCATTACTCACACTGACTCATCAACAAGCCCACAGTCTCAAAAGCACACAAACTAAACCAATGGAAGGATTTTCTGTCCACAAATGTCTTCTAATAGTTCAATTCTAAAGATTTGATTGGAAGTAGCTAATCAGTTTGGGTATGGTGTCAATATTTCTGATATGGAAACATCTTATAACAAAACACCTATAGAAGATTTAATGTATATAGTATTACCTTGCTGTACTTATATATATCATATTTTATATTCAAGTGTATGTACTGTTTACATACATGCCTGTGTTTGTTGTCTCTACATGTCAAGTGCTCTGAAATTGAGCCTTATAACAGCCGTTCAATGTCTGTGTAGGCTATGTATAATATACAGCATACACTAAAAAGTATAGTTTATATATTTTTTTTGTTGTTGTTGTTGTGTTTGTATTTGAGCCTCACCTTCAGCCATGTAGGCAGAAGCGTTCATATGTAGAGAGAGAGAGAGAGAGAGAGAGAGAGAGAGAGCAAATTCCTCCGCGTTGTACAGGTCATGAATATGTGGTGCTGAAACTTGAATTGAGCGGAAGACAGAAAAACATCTACTGTTGTTGTGGCGCCTTTGTTTTCCTCTCAATAGTTGGACGAGACATTACTTAAGCAAGAGTTTCTCAAGTGTCTGACATCTTATCCACAAAGCAGTTCTGCAGGAAAGAAACTATGGCTTTTATGTTAAAACACATGATAGGAGGGCAGCTGAAGGATCTTACCGGGGGTCTTGCAGAAGAAAAAGCAGAAGGAGAAAAGTCAGAAGCTGCAGGGAAGGGAATGACACAAGAAGAGTTCGAGCAGTATCAACAACAGTTGGCGGAGGAGAAGTAAGATTCAGCACTTTTATATCCTTCACTTTCTGTTTCATTACCGGATTGGTCATGACAAAATAATATGAGGTTTAATGTTTTATACATTTATTGTTACAATTTTAATAAAATACATTTAATTTAATCTGTATATATGCATAATTTCCCTCCATTGGTAATAACAAGTGAATATAAAGTATCTGTATATATGGATGATTTTGATTCTTTGGTTGTGAAAAGTGATTATTGTGTTTTTTATATTTATTTTTATACATTTTATATCACATTATAACATCCCTATCCCTCCTATTTGAATTTAACACACACAATGCACAGTCACTTGTTCAAATGTTATACAAGGAGATGTAGAGAAGGTCAATGTTTATCTGTGGTTTAATCAATACTGCATGTCACCTTGCTCTCCAGAGCCATGTTGATCTGGTTCAGCATTGAGGACAGCGACTCTTCTGGAGAAATGCATATGCAGCTGTTTTTCTTCCTTTATGTGCATTTTCATTTTGGCATCGTATTACTTTGTCCTAGACACACACACAAAGGTTAAAATGTACACTGAAGAAAATTTTATATTGGATCGTGTATGCAAAATAATTTCTTTTAAAAAATATAAAAATATTTTTTATATATTTATACTATTTAAAAATATGATTAGCAAAACTTTAATAATGTACAAAAATATTTATTTATATTTAATTGTATTATTATTTATTAATTTTTTTATTCTCAAATATATTAACAAAAAATGTTTTATGTTTAACTGGCTTTTATTTACCCACTAGGATGGAGCGGGATGCCAGTTTTGCCCAAAAGAAAGCTGAGCGAGCCACAGTCAGGAGCCACTTCAGGGACAAATACCGCCTTCCAAAAGTAAACATCACTTTATAAAATGCACTCTATGAACCACTGTAATTCATCATTTCCTTATTAACCTCTATTTTTTATTAACAGAGTGAACTGGACGAGACACAGATTCAGGCTGCGGCAGATGACGTGGAGTTGCCCACAGAGCTGGCCAAGATGATCGCCGAAGACAACCAGGAGGAGGAGCACAAGCAGTCCGTCCTGGGTCAGCTGACCAACATTCAGAACGTAGATATTGACCAGCTAAAAGAAAAGGCCCAGTCCACCATCGAAGACCTTAGACAGTCTGCTGAAAAGTGTGAGGTCATGTAATACACAGAGCTGGACTGCCGGTTGACTGAGGATCAGATGTTTTTCTATATGATCCATAAACAGCATACCTATAATCTCTGATTCATGAAAGACAAACTCCTTCCCAAAGCCAAGCACTCATATATCAATTTGAAGTGTGTCTGTTGATATCGCAAATAATGTTTGCTACACTGTATACACATCACACTTTATCATAATTGTGGGTAAAGGCAATAATTAATTATCAGATAAAAACTTTCTGCTTGTTTGTTCTTCAGTGTTTAAAATATCAACATCCAAATTAGCCAGAAAATACAGTATTCCAGTCTGCTAAATGCATATTGCTAATATGTATAACAGGCTATGTATGTTTGCTCCTTTTTATGTACTTAATATTTTGATGTATTTATGTGCAGTGTGTATATAAAACATGATGTTTTTTTTTATTAACACCAAATATAAACTTGTGAACAGTCATTGTTTATTTCAGTCACTGTTTATTTCAGTCACATACTCAAAATAAAATAAAAGTTGAATTAAAATATTTTTAAAAACTTAAACTTATTATTATTATTATTTATCTTAGCTAGTTGCCAAAGCAACATTTGTCATTTTTATTTATGGTTTACCTGATTTACTAAAATAACGAAAACTGAAATAAAATGAATAATACCTACGTATATACAGGACAAAAACACAACAGAATCACTCAAACTAGAATTACTCAAATTAAAATGAAAGTTTGCTTATGAATGTGAATATGAATGTGGGAACCATTGTTAAAGGTCGATGTTGTCTAAGAATCATTTCTGTAACACACGCTGGTGCTTCAGGAAAAACATTCCATCTCTATTCCGTGTCAAAATTAGCTAACTTAATCTCTATTTCACACGCAGGAGACCTTTCAAAAAACACATTTCATAAAGTTACCGAAAACTGAGATGGATACGGAAGCGGATCTCTTCTATCGTCTGCTGCCCAAAGTGGTAGGAAAACATTTTAGGTCCATGAATAACACAGACGTTATCCAGTGCATGTAAATAAATTAATTCAAGTAATTACACTTAAATAAATTAAACACGGTGTGTTCTTTTCTTTCAGGAGTTACACGCACATCTTAATGGTTCTGTCAGTTCTGAAACGATGGAGACGCTTATAAAGCGCAAGCCGCATCTGAACATCGAGCACAGCATGACCGCCATCCGCCGCGGACAGCGCCGGTCCCTGGACGAGTGCGTGACACACACACACACACACCACATCAACACACTCGAGTGCATGGACGGTTAGCACCAATACACTGATAATAACCTTTAAAACAAGTAAGAGAAAAATCTTAGAAATTGTCTGCGTCCGAAATCGTCTATTCTCTGAGTATGTACTTCATTTGATCAAGTACGTACTTAGTATGAATGTATGAATGTAATCCAGACGTACTACATCCGTGATTTTGACATTTGTCTGTAAAAAGTTAACATTTGGGCAGTGACATGATTTGAGTAAATCTTGATTTTTTTTCCCCTGCAAAATTGTATTAAAATAATTACGGTTTAGTTATGTAATTTTGTTTTTATGTTTCTAAATGTAACGTTTTTTTCTTCTGTCATGTCCAATTATAAATTAAATCCAAGAAATCTGAGAAAAGGCAATAAAGATTACATGTTAAGTATCTTCAACTAATGTGTTGCAGAAAGTACATTCTTTGTATAACTGTGTATGTTATTTCCTTTATGTTTTTAGAAATAACATTTAAAGTAATGTCCAGATGATGTGCTGTCCGTGGTATACGGTGAGGCTTAAGCCTTTTTGTTATTTACATAGAGGATTGGATCAAACATTAAAAGAATTCCTTAGAAAATTATTATTAAAATGCTTTTGGAAAAAGCAGAGACCATTTACTAAAAAGTGGAGATTTGTGACCTTCTAGCGTCAGTTGTGTCACTTAACTAGTACCCTTCACAAATCCTCCCCCTTGGCCTCATGTATGGTTGCCCAGTAGTGCATAACTCAACAAAATCGCCACAACACAACATGTAGAACTAATTTCGTTGAGTTGTGCTTATTCTGATATGTTGCGACTTGTTTCCAATTTTGTTGTGTTGTATTGCTCAGAATCTCACCAGAAGTAGTAAGTCATCCGGGTACTATTTTATGAATACTATGAATTTGGACATAGATATACTAATATTATATACTTTTTTTTTTTTTTTGTATATTATATAGTAGTGAAGTGAAATTGTTTTTTTTTTTGTTGACTAGTGTAATGTATTTGTTTTGTAGTGTAAGTTTGGTATTATAATAATAGTGTACTACACCTAGTCCTGATGTTATTTCGGACTATAACAATACAAATGAACTGTTTCTTAAGTCAGTGTATTTCTCCAACAGGTGTTTTCAAGTGTTTAAAGTGATTCATCAGCTGGTCGATTCAGAAGAGGACATACTAATGGTAATGGTTTACTCAGTGTTTTATTCTCTTGCACCTTTAAGAATAAATGAAAAACAGAATTATGATTATCGAACAGGTTGCCAAAGCAGTCATTCAAGAGTTTGCGGCAGATGGTGTAAAATATTTGGAGTTGCGTAGCACGCCACGAGAAGTGACTGAAACGGGTACTAGAAGCATTTTAAATGTCAAACATTTATTAGCAGCTCATATCTGCTTCTTGTTGACATTTATTTTTGTCACAAAAAGGTCTCACTAAACAAAGATACATTGAAACTGTGCTCGAAGCCATCCGGCAGTGTAAACAAGAGGAAGTTGACATTGATGTCAGGTAATATTAAGGTATTTATTCTGGGTGACAACCTGCTTCTTTCATGGTCACCTGCTGTATTTGTGAATGTTTGAACAGGTTTATCGTAGCTGTGGACCGCAGACACGGGCCCCTGGTTGCCATGGAGACTGTGAAGCTGGCAGAGGACTTCCTGCTTTCCAGTGATGGAGTAGTAGTTGGACTTGACCTCAGTGGAGACCCAACAGTGAGTTCAGATTAACTGCAATTAACTTGATACTCAGCTCGTTGCTTCTATCTGCACTCTCCATATCTTTGATCTTACAGGTGGGTCATGGAAAAGATTTGCTCTCTGCACTTGTGAAAGAAGAGAAGTGCTGTGTTATGATGGTGGTGCTACTCTTATAGGTGGTAGGAGATGGTGGATTCTTTTATATTGGAATTATGTTTTGGTAAACCTAATGCTGTCAACTCGATTAATCACAATTAACTACATCCAAAATAAAATATACAAAATATATAATATAAATATCCATATATATATATATATATATATATATATATATATATATATATATACTGCTCAAATACATATTTCTTACACACACGCACACACACACACACACACACACACACACAGTACACATACATACGTAAACACAAACTTTTATTTGGATGTGATTAATCATGATTAATCGATTTGACAGCATAATTTTACATGGTTTACGCAGGAGTTCATGTGTATTTCAGGTTCCTTCTCAGAGGGAGGAGTCTGAGCTGCTGTTGAACTTGCCTCCTGATAGAATCGGCCACGGAACCTTCCTACATCCTGAGTTCGGCGGGTCTGACAGTCTTGTGGATAAAGTTTGCAAACAAAATATTCCTATCGGTAAGAGTTTTAAAGTTTGTATTCATATTATTCCTATCGGTAAGAGTTTTTCAGTTTTTTTTTTTTTTTGTTTTTTTTTACTATTTTATTTTTATTTTATTAACAGTTTTACTATTTCATATTTAGTTTAACTGATTTATGTTTTTAACTAGTCGTCCACCAAATTCCAAAATTACATACTTGAACTTTGAATAAGTATTTTTTTAAACACTTAAATGTTTTTATTATATATTTTTACAAATATTTTACTATTTTATTTTTATTTTACTTATTTTTTTCTAATATTTTATTTTTTTATTTTTATTTTACTTTTTTTTTTTTATTTTTTTTTTTTTTTTTTGTTTTTTATTTATTTTATTTTTTTAGATGAACTTTAAAAAAAATATTAATTACATACTAGAACTTCAAATAATATATTTTTTTTAAACTATCTTAAAAAAAAATAAATAAATAAATAAAAATAAATAAAAAATAACCTCTAATATCAAAGGTCAAAGGGTGCCTTCATATGACAAGCATCACTTCCAGTACTGGTATAAGAGAGGACATCCGTGTGTTCTCTGTGTGAGTTTTTTTTCCCGCTCTTTTGCAGTTCAGACACTTTATCCCTGTAAAACCTGACAAATCCGATTTGCAATGGCCAGAAAGTGAAATTCTGATACCTTGTAATGAAAATCAGCAATATCTTTAAAAAAGTATAACAGACTACTAGAAAATGCATATAAAAACCAGTCACTCTCCTTATAATATGTCTTAGTAAGTTTTGATAATGTTAGTAATTTAAAGGCCTTAGAAATGTAGGTATTGTTGGTTTAATGTAAACTTTTTTTTTTTTTAATGTGTTGAGTTAGAAAATAACAAGATGCCTGTTCCTCCTGTTCCTCCTGTTCCGTCAGACGGATGATAAGGGTGTGTTCTGCACGGATCTCTCTCAGGAGTACCAGCTGGCGGCCTCCACCTTTGGTTTGACCCAGGAGGCCGTGTGGATGCTCTCCCAGCAGGCCATTGGATACACCTTTGCCCCCGAGCCAATCAAACAGAGGCTGGAGAAGAAGTGGGCGGAGCTCAAACAGCAGATCCTCCAGTGAGGAATGACAGCTGTAAAATTTCACCAACAGTCCTACCTCAGAGTTTGTCAAACGGTGGTTTGTCAAACACGAAAACACATTGTTGCAGCTAATTATATCGGTTTCCTCCATTTCAGAGCACTGCATTAATATCTGAGCTAATACACACACGTGTTGTGTGAAACACCTTGGACTGTTTAAATTACATTGATTTTAATATTTATAATAGATTATTGAGGATTTCTTGAATATTGATATTGTTTATTAATACAACAGTATTAAATATAACTTTATTAATTACACAAATAGTGTGAAAGTGATTTATTTCATTTGACATTTTCAGCATAAACAGTTGTACTCATTAAGAAATACTCAATATTTGTCAAAAAGAAAAAAGTTCTTAACATTATTATTTCCGTATTTTACGGTGTCAAAAAATTATTTGACGATCGCAGCAAGCGATTTGGATTCTGTCGGATTCTGTTTTTAACATGTTAGTTTCCGTCACTGTTTCCAATTTGAAATTTTATCAAACCCTGAAACTAAATACAAAAAGTTTACTCCATAAAAGGCACATCTCGAACTAATATATAAACTGTTATTGAAGGTCCATGAATATTAATATTGGTTATTTATACAATTCCAGTGATCTATTTAATATTCATTTTGTGTGAAAATACAATTTGGGTGCTTTGTTTATCAGTAAATAATTCATACTTGGTTAAAAAAAAAAAAAAAAAACCTTAAACCAACCGAAAGTTTGTACCACTAGAGGGCAGCAGTTCATTTTTTTAACTGCAAAGCAAGAAAGGCTTATCTGACATTTCTCTCCCAGATAACGGTACACAGCTCAGATCTCTGTCATGTTGAAAGCTTGATTAGATCTGTGCTGGCTTTTGTTGTCAGACTATGTATCTGTCTTTATAGCATATAGCCTCAAAGATCTCCTGTTCACTCTGGTGCCAGAGCTGAAAGTGTCTCTTATAGAGCTTAGCATGCAGTTAACCGCTCAAGACTGCAATACTCACTCTGAGAAGACAAAATAAACAGAGCCATGAATCTTCTAACCCTGTTCTCCAACACACTGTGGTTTAGTCCTTGCTTTTATATTAGGCTTTTGAGGGGAATCTATAGGGATGAAGAAAGAAATGGCACCTCAGATGTAACACCTCAGTTGATTTCTCCTGGGGTTTCCTTTAGGGGTCCTACATCTGTAATAGTATCTGTGTGTGTGTGTTTGATACAGGGTAAAATCAATGTCAAAATGCATTTTCAAGTCTTTCTCTAGCTGGTGTTACATTACAGGAGAGACACCTTTTACCTAGTCGTCACACCTTTTACCTCTGTCATCAACTGCTGAAAAGTTTTGGGTCAGTAAGTAATTTTTATTATTATTATTATTATTATTAATACTTATATCCAATAAAGATGCATTAAATTGATCAAAAGTGACTGTAAAACATTTATAATGTTTCAAATATGCTGTTCATTTGAACTTTCATTGCATTCACTGAAAATGGTTAAGCACAGTTTCCACGAAAATATTAAGCAACAGAAAGTAACAACAATTATTCCTGAGAGTAACATCAGCTTATTAGAATATTAGATTTCTAAAGGATCATGTGACACTTAAGACTGGAGTAATGATGCTGAAAATTTGCCATCACAGGAATAAATTATGTATTAAAATATATTAAAATTGAAAACAGTTATTTTAAACTGTAATCATGTTTCACAATATTACTGTATTTTTGATCAAATTAATGCAGTCTTGGTAAGCATAAAAGACTTAAAAACATTTTATAAAAACACAACCCCAAGCTTTAGTCCCTCAAAGACTGCTGAACACTTTCACTGTTATTGCCCACAGCTAGTCTGCAACTACGTTTGTGCTGTTTTTGCACTTGTATCTGTTTAAAGAGAGGACCTCCTATTGTACCTTTTAACATGTCACGTTTCTCTTTTATTCACTTGTAGCTTTGGGCCTCTCTGCCCAGCGGATGTAAAGAGCAGAGGTCAACACGTATTGTCATCTTTGACCATGACACCTGCACAAATGAGGCAGCATATTAGATTTTTGTTGTTCAGCACATTTGTCTGTGTGGGAAAATTTGTATTCTCAAATCAGCCTGAACAGCTCGAGGCAATATGGCATGCTTATTTAGTAGCTTCTGATTAATGCAATATGTTATTGCATATAACAATAACACGGATGACATTGTTAAGGACCTATTGACCTAATGGTGAATAGTCGTTTGCTGTGTTTGTAGTGGAGTTTGACTATTTTATTGGTTTAGTCTTTTTATAATAATAGCAATTGCTTTGAATTCTTTGCAAAACCTCTGAGAGGTGTGGTATCACATTGTTAGACGTGATAATTTCCTTTCTTGGCTAAAACAGGCACATGACGGTGGCAGCTATCCAGTGAGATATTCCACAGAGGCATATCTTCTTCACAAGGCCTCTGTTATACTGCTTCTGTTTGTAAACATATTTGACAAGCTGGTAATGATGCCAGACACATACAAACTACGAAGCTCGTCTTGCTGATGTCACCTCAACAATGCCCAGATGCATTTGCTGTGTTAGCAAGAGCTTTGACTCGGTCTGCAAAAGCAAAGAGTTTTTTTATTGTTTGAAAGCAGCAGAGTGCTCAAGTTTTTTCTGATTTCAGGAAGACATGAAACTGTGAGAATGCACTTTTGCACAGAGCTCTCCGAGAACTTGCTCTATGATTTTTTTTTATATGCATCTAATGATCCAGATGCATACACTAGAAAGCATTTTGATCTGATGTTAACAGTTGGAGTTATACAGCAGGGTCACCAAATCCAACAAGAATCCACCAAATCCATTACCCTCCTCCATTTCACAAAGACTGGGTGAGATGTTACACAACATCCCATTAGTAATGTCTTCATTTCACAATGAAAACTACTACACAAAATGATTGGACAGCATATTATTCATCTAATTAGCACAGCATACCATCTGTGTAATCATAAATCACATAAACTGCATTCAGTGTGTCGTTTTCCTTCTGGATTGGAAGATTATTATTGAAAAATTACATGTTGCAACTGCACCCACGCTGTTCCTTCACTTCAGAGTTGCCCAGGGTGATGATTTGTTTTGAAACAATCTTGCAAAATGAGCACCAAGCAGAGGTGTCTTGAGAACGCCTTGGCTGCCCTTTCAGGGTCTTTAAAGTCACTGTAGCATGTAATTGTGGCAGGAGTGCCAGCGAAAGAGAATTGGATGGTAGAACGTTTTGGTGCAAACTGGGTTTTCAACGGTAATAGATGCTTCTTAATAAAGGCTGAGCAATTTTGTTTTCAATAACAATCTGGTTTTCACTCATTGACCCAGTGGTATGAACATGCAGAAAAAAAAACAAATAGTGAGTTTTGTGTATGCATGGCCAAATGTAGTTTGCGGTATTCCATACTTCTCTTTACTACAGAAACAGGGCTGTTATGATCTGATTGCCTCATCTGGATGAGTAGCGTTTCAACTTAAAGGTACCAAATAATCCGTGTAAGCTTGTCAGAGTGTGAAATTTCAGATTTGAGCTGAAGCTATATGAAGCAGGGTGAATGACTTATTGATTGCTGCAATGATATACTGTGATTATAGTGGACATGTCAAGCCATATCTCTTGTAGTTTACATTAAAACACATAGTTTTTGTATTTTACACAAGCATCAGACTAGAAAGATCTTTTTAAGATATTTATATTTAAGATATATACATGTGCAGTATTTAAGAGAGCAGTTCAAGAGTGAGATTTAAAGCAATTTAAAGAGATGTGCATGTGCTTGTCCAGACACTAGATTTGTGTGAGGAAAAGGCTAAATTTAAATGATTATTCACTGAAAATCCTCCCTGAATTCAGGATTCACTGTAACCAGATCACCGAGTCAGTGAGTTGAATTATTGAATGGATTTTTTTTGTTTTTGCTGAGATTTTCAGTACAGCGTTTAGTCTCAGATTTATTCGCAAATTGGGTGATTGGTTAATGCAAATTTCTAAATGTACTAATTTTGCACATTACATAATGCATTATGATTGCACAATGAACAATAGTATAAATAAATTCTAAATTAAATAATAAACATTTTAATTAAATATATTATCTAATGCATTATCTATGTTAACGTATAGGACTTTATTGTAAACTATCACTTCTGAAATTATTAAATAATATTACTTAAATGCACTTTTTTCAGAGTTCCCTCGAAAATGTTTTTAGATTTTATTTGTGTTTCTTCTAGGATATAATATATTTGAGTATATTAAAACAGAAACAATCCTTTCTGTTGCCCAAAATAGCTGATCTTCCAGCAGCAAAACCCTGGAGTGTACCAGGAATTCATTCTCTCTGTAGAAAAGCGTGCAGCCCACAGCATCCTCATTACAGCAGACCTGGAGGTGAGCCTGAAAGGAGCCGCCCGCATCGTATTTACAGAGTCAGAGCTGTTTGCTTTCTCTGATCGACTCTGGAGCTGAAAGCTGTTGTGAGAGCAATTGTTACTCACGACCTTGATTTAAAAAAAGAGAGAATGACAATGGACAGATCTATCTACCTATCGCTCTTTCGTTCTATCTATCTATCTATCTATCTATCTATCTATCTATCTATCTATCTATCTATCTATCTATCTATCTATCTGTCTATCTATCGCTCTTTCGTTCTATCTATCTATCTATCTATCTATCTATCTATCTATCTATCTATCTATCTATCTATCGATCTTTCTATCTATCTATCTATCTGTCGTCTATCTATCTATCTATCTATCGCTCTTTCGTTCTATCTATCTATATATCTATATGTATTTTTTTTTTTTTTCTATCTATCTATCTATCTATCTATCTATCTATCTATCTATCTATCTATCGCTCTTTCGTTCTATCTATCTGTCATCTATCTATCTATCGCTCTTTCGTTCTATCTATCTATATCTATCTGTCGTCTGTCTATCTATCTATCTATCTATCTATCTATCTATCTATCTATCTATCTATCTATTGTTCTATCCCTCTTTCATTCTATTATTCTTTCTATCTATCTATCTATCTATCTATCTATCTATCTATCTATCTATTGTCTGTCGTATCTATCTATCTATCTATCTATCTATCTATCTATCGCTCTCTTGTTTTTCGTTTTATCTTCGGGTCTATCTATCGCTCTCGTCGTTCTATCTATTTTCTATCGCTCTTTCATGCTCTATTATTCTTTCTATCTATCTATCTATCTATCTATCTATCTATCTATCTGTCTGTCTATCGCTCTTTCGTTCTATCTATCTATCTGTTGTTCTATCGTTCTATTACTCTTTCATTCTATTATTCTTTCTATCTATCTATCTATCTATCTATCTATCTATCTATCTATCTCATGTCTGTCGTCTATCTATCTATCTATCTATCTATCTATCTATCTATCTCTCTATCTTTCGCTCTTTCGTTCTATCTATCTGTCATCTATCTATCGCTCTTTCGTTCTATCTATTGTTCTATCGCTCTTTCATTCTATTATTCTATCTATCTATCTATCTATCTATCTATCTATCTATCTATCTATCTATCTATCTATCTATCTATCTATCTATCTATCTATCTATCTGTTGTTCTATCGTTCTTTTTTTTTTTTTTCCTTTTTCTATTATTCTTTCTATCTATCTGTCTATCTATCTATCTATCTATCTATCTGTCTTATTTTATGTGTATGTATATCTCTTTCGTTCTATCTATCTATCTATCTATCTATCTATCTATCTATCTATCTATCTATCTATCTATTGCTCTTTCATTCTATTATTCTTTCTATCTGTCTATCTATCTATCTATCTATCGTTCTATTGCTCTTTCATTCTATTATTATCTCATTTACCAGCTCTATCTGTCTGTCTGTCTGTCTATCTATCTATCTATCTGTCTGTCTGTCTGTCTGTCTATCTATCTATCTGTCTGTCTGTCTGTCGGTCTACTGTTCTGTCGTTCTGTCTATCGTTCTGTAGTTCTATCAGTGTATTGTTCTGTCTATTCTATCTTTCTATCATTAAGATGTATGTGTTTTTGAAGGGGGCCGTTGAAGAGCTGTCTGAAAGTAGTAAGACTTGTGGTCTCTGCTCACTGCTCTGCAAGCAGGCAAATGGCAGCCGAGACAATGACAGTGTCACCAAAGTTCTGCTGACGTCTTCCTGTCCCTGAAACTCCTGCCACCTGTCAGCTAAAGATATGAGGCGAGTAGCAGATTCCCACCGACTGGACACGAGCAGGTGACATCTGTCAATTATACAGAATTTACCATGGACCTGTTTACTGCCTGAGGTGACAGACATAGACTTAATGTGGTGACAGTGGATTCTTTATTCCTGTTCTTAGTGCTATTTTTATTTTACAGAAGGTAGGGCTTGTTTCAGCCGGTAACAATATATACTTTCCAATCTGTACTCAATGTTTCATGCTCCAATTTGGTTAAATCCACCAAATGGCCACATGGTTTCATGCTACACAATACAAACATGATGAGGTCTGCAGATTGTGCTGTGATTGACCTTTGCACCCTATTCAGTCTCTAATAAATTCATTACTGCCATAAGGGCCAAAAAATGTATGACCTTGATCTAGAATACAGCCATCAGGGCCAATGTGTAGGCTAGAAAATGTTGTTAAATATAAATATGTTGTATCAGCACATCAGAGTAATGCTTTTGCTTCTATTCTCTAAGTGCTCAGCTCCATGTGGGACAGGTCAAAGGTCACAGGAGGTTGTTCATGTGAATTATACAGGTGAAATATTGCCTGATGAGGAATGCAGTATGAGTGGCCCAGTGATGTGGAAAACTCTGATATGGGCCCTGTTTTTAACTGAATGGAGCAGTAAGGTTTTGAAAAAAATTGCAAGCACAGTAAACAAACCTTGAGTCACTAATGTGGCGAGGGACTCAGTAGCCCCAAGAAATAGATTACATTTCAGGGTAATTGCCAAATGCACTGCTGATAATGTTCTTTCCCCATGTCTGTAGTGTTCTGATGACTGTGGCTCTGGTGTGGGAACCCACTGAGGAGTTTGTCTTTAGAGGGCTGAGAGTCAGAGCCCACTAGAGGTGCAGGAATGTAACAGCAGCACCTGCAACAAACAAGCTGAGTGATTCTCTGGACAGTGTCGTCAGATCAGACAGCCCCAACACTTTTTGTATTGATTCAGCAAATGTTTTAGCACATTTTATTGCTCTCTGTGGTGTGCTTTAAGGTTTATTGCAACAAAAAAAGATTGTAGTTTTGTTTCACATGACCATTTTTTTTTACCCTCTAAACCTTCAAACAGGCTGCATTTGATAATGCACTTTTAAAACTTCATTAAAGAGATAGCTCACCCAAAAATGAAAATGTGTTTCCAAACCTGTAAGACCTTCCTTCGTTTTCAGAACACAAATTAAGATATTTTTAATGAAATCCAAGAGCTTTCTGACCCTAGACAGAAACGCAACTGATACGTTCAAGGCCCAGAAAGGTATTAAGGACTTTTTTTAAATAGTCCATGTGACATCAGTGGTTCAATCTTAATTATATGAACCTATGAGTATACTTTTTGGGACGGTCATCATTTTTGGGTGAACTTTCCCTTTAAGCAAAACAATGACATTTGTTAACTTTTATGTAAGATTATTGGAGTATGTTTTACAAGATAAAACTATTTTAATCTGTCTAATTTAAAATTTCATGTTTAATTCAATGTGCTACTTGTTTTTTCTTTTTAACATTTCTAGCTATTTCTGAGTGAAAATTGGTTCTACACTAATTTTATTTTGTATAGCATGGGAAGACATATATTTACATGCTCATTTGTGATGATATGAACAGTTTCTGAATCACACGATTTTGTATGTTGTTAAACAATAGTACAGTTAAACACACCATACTTCTATCCCTCACAGCATCATTTTAATTCCTGCCAGAAATTAAATATTGCACTGACCTGACTAAAGTAGGCTAACTAAATAGTTAGGATTTCAGACATGTTTGATATTTTGAGCCGATTTTAGAAGACAAATGTTTTCATTTGTCATGTATCTCCTAGCAAAAAGCCCTGTGTTTCTACTTGAGTATGTTGCCTTCAAAACAACTTCAAAGTCTGGAAGTGTGTGATCCTCAGCTATTTAGCCAGTTTTTCCTCTGTAACTATTTACAAAGTCGGCAAGGGTATGACTATGACACCTAGTGTTGTACAATCTGTTCAGAAGTCGTGTAGCGTATTCCAGCCTTTAGTGAAATGACACGCACTGGGTTGATGCACTGTGCCAGTGTTGTGCAGTGGTCCATTGAACCAGCAGAGAGCAGTCATGTGAGCTGAGACAAGGCTGACTGTACTGCCTCCACCCCAGTGTGCCTCAGAGAGCTGCCTCTGAAGCTGCTACCTCCGAGCCTGTGGGCCAGGTGCTCTCACACTGACTAAAATCCGGTGAGGTTACAGTTTCTTTTTCACTCTCCAATAAATCACCATTAATATTGGCTTTCTGTGGGCTGACTCACTTTCTTCATCTAAATTTAGAAGACAGAGGCAGCCATCTAAATCCAGTTAGAGGACAGAAAGTGCCATTCTTTAAGAAAGAACTATTCATTTTGGCTTTTGTGTTATAAATAAGTCTGTCTGAAGCACCTGGTGGACGTTTTATCTTGTTTTAGAAGTTTAGTTTTCTGACACGTCTCCTGAGAGGGTCGGATTTGTGTCTCGCCCTCTGAGATAAGCAGGTCACATGCGATAACAAAGTGTGATTTCCATAAATAGCCAATTCTCCTGAGTTTTATTAGTTTTGGTTCATCTGATGCAGTTATTGACTACTCACTTGAAAGGTATGTGCATGATGGTCACACTTGAACAGCATCAGTTACTTTATTGTTTGTTTGTGCACTGAATTTCAGGCTTGAGGTTTGGTCTTGCAATCATACCGGCGGGGCTGTATGACATCATCACCTCTTTTATCCGCAAACCTCATCATTGACCGAACTGCTATTTGATCTCCTGGTAAGAGCTCCATTAGTGAGCTAAAAGAAGCTTCTAGCACTACACATGAACTAATTATGTATTGGTTGGAGATCCATACATGGAAGAAGTGCAGCAAATGATTGAGTCCAGGAGCAGCTCAGTCATTGATAGATTTGCCACCCTAAAACTAGACAGAAAAATCTTATTAACAATGACATCATAAATCAGAGTAGATGTCAAAAGCTAATAATCTGAAACATCAATAAGGACTCTTCAGTAATTGCGTTAAATTCAGTATGAGCCAGCATTCCCATCTAGATGTACTGTACTGTCTAATGTATTTGCAAGTGAAAATGTAGGTTGTAAATTCCTATCAAACAAAAATATGATGGGATGAAAAATTATACATTCTTTTGCAAATCTTTTTTGTTACCCCCCCAAAAAAACTTTGTGTTTACTTACAAAACTTGAGAACTTCTTATATGAAAACATTTGAGAACTTTTGAGAAGTTTCTCGGGGTTTTGTGAGTGAACGCAACATTACTTGAGGGAGTGCAATACTTTTGCAAGAAAAAAACAGGAACACTTTAGTAATTTTAATAATAAAGCTAATTTTCCTTTTTGGGCGAACTAACCCTTTAAGGGCTCTTTACATACCAGAATGGAGCCGGTTGTGTTTTTAGCCAAATATGAAAGTCATTTTAAAGATGAAGTAAGTAGTAGTGAAGACAAACTTTTTCTTTTCATATAAATTGCATTGATGAATTGTGCACAATACGACAGGAACATGCATTGAAGTTATACTTCACCCAACAATGAAAATTATGTCATCAGTTACTCATCATCATGTCAATCCAAACCTGTATATTTTAATGAAACCTAAGGTGCCTGTCCCTCCACTGAAAGACCAAAGGCGTTGTAAAACGAATCCATATGAAACAAGTGGTTTAATTTAAGTCTTGTGAATAGATATGAATGATGAACAGATTTAATTTAGGCTTTTATTTACATCTAAACAATGATCGACAAACATACATAGAGCACATCATATATGGTAAACATGGATGCTCAGTAAATAAGTCTTATCTCCTCACAAGTCTTGGATTAAACAACTCAATTCATATGGATTCATTTTACGACATCTTTATGACTTTATTGGATCTGTTATAAAGATCTGTTATGACAACTCTCAGAGGGATTTGCATGGTGTTAATGTATTTGGTCTTGGCAGAATAGATCTGCTACTCTGCTGCTGCTGCTGCTTATGCAAGTACAGTGATTTGCTACTGCCAATTCATCCACAACATGCAGCTGTGAGCATGTAAGAAATACTGCTGCTGCACATATAACATATATGAATAACCCCCATAGCATACATGATTACCCCATAGCAGATCTATACCAGTGGAGCTGAGGAAGGTGGAGGGTTTCTGAAGTGCGCTGCTACTGCTAAAGCAAACACTAGCCAAGTATTTGAATATTGACGCAGCGAGCTCATTGGCTACCGATACAGGAGAGAACCAGTCAGCTGTGACAATATGATGATGTCATTATATCAGTTAGATCTAAGTAAGACACAATTAGACAGTCGAACCTGCTGAGACATCATCTTGGACAGCTACGTCAATGGTTACGCTCAAGTAATGGACCTTGAAGAAAATGTCCCATATTGGCTTACATTTTGGACTGGAGAAGAGATTTCAGGGCTGTGGGGATTGAGCAACAAGAAGACCTGAATCATATAGATCAATATTCTTTTGTCTATTTCTGCAGTGAATAAAAAACAATTGGTTATCTTGTGGGCAGCGAGGTGAAATGTATTGCTGTAAGGAAAAGCGAGCACTACCTCGTGGTGACAGTGAAGAAATGAAATGATGTAAACTGACAGTAATTTATTATAAAGCAATCAATATGTGCCTTCAGGATAGAGTAGCACAACAGCCTCCGGTACATCATTTAATCCATTTGGCGGTAGAAGTCTAGTGTTTTGGAGTTGCTCAAGTTGATAGACAAAATAATATCATAAGTAAAGTTTGACCAACAAGAGAATGGTTAATCAGCGCTGTGTTATAGACTTAAATTTTTCATGCAACCAGAAAAACACTGAATGGGCTTGCTATGTATTCTCTTACCTTGGTAAAATAGGGCAGTGCTGCACAATGAAATCATTCTCAGTTTTATAAATTCACAATGTTCCTTTAATCAGTCAGTCCCCAGAGTCTGAATTTATTTATGGACTGTATATTTATTTATAGACTCCTGTCCAGCATCATCCAGTAAATAAGCATAAAAGAGTGTAGTGTTATTTTAGTATAACTGAGATACTATTATAGTTTTTGTTAATATTTTGCCATGAAACATGCCCATATTTATTTATTTTTAAATAGTGTAGCTGGATACAAGATGGTTGAAATTGTAACTAATTTACAGGTAATACAAATACAGGTAATGATATTTATTACAGGTAATAAATAGCCTATATCATTCTTCACATATCATGCGTTCAAATAATTTTTTAATGAAACTGATGTTTATATTTGAATGTATTTAAGATGACGTGTTATACAGTACTTCACTGTATTGTATTGGTCATGCAGAACAGTTTTAGCTAAAAATGAAATAGAAAAATATAAATTAAATGCAAAATGATCAAACGCTCTGATCAAGCTTGGGCCTTTGAAATGTATTCATTTACTTGTAACATTAAATTATGAATTTCTAAAAATGTGAAATAACTTTAATAATGTGATCAATATGACTGGATTGATTAGGTTATATGATAACTGTATTAGGCTATGTATGGCAAGAAAATTAAGAAGATGGAAAGTAATATTCAATCAACGTTCAATATTTTGTAACATTGTGGCTCTTTTTTTCATTTTAGAAGGTGCATGGCAAAAACATTGACATGTTACAATTGTGAATGTGATAAAAGAAAACTAAAATGATTTCCATTCTTAAAAGTGTGAGTTTAATGTTGTTTCCAGTATATTAAAACATGCATAATGGGGACATGAAAGCATAAGCAATATCCCATTTAATGTCTGTTAATGATATTTATGAAAGTTACTAACATTGCACCAAATTGGGACATATGATGGCCTCACTAAATTAGAGCGATCCTGCCTATATGAAAGTGACAAAAAAAAAAATGCCAATGCATCCGATCCGAAATGAATTCTATCGGCTGTTACAAAACATGCCAAACTTGAGCTTCGTCAGACTTTGATGGGTTATTACAGAAGCTGTTGCTTGGCAATATCAGCAGCAGCATCGGTGTCCCTAGAGAGCGCGCGAGAATAGAAGCACAGGATGCGCACGCCCAAGACACACGAGCGCCGCGCGAGCGCTCACATCTCTCCAAACACCGCCGCCAGCCTCTTTAAAGTTACACTCCGACCGCACATAGGCGTTTTATCGCGGGCTACGTTTTATTTACGTGCCATGCTGCAATTACTAACTCGCTGCTGAAATCTGAACCGCTGAATTCAGCTACAGCCCAAACGAAGTGGAGCGCCTACAGCGGCACATTTGAGCCTATGAAGATTGTTGAGGTAAGTGGCGCGTGAGCTAACGGTTTTTTCCATCTTTATTCCTACAGGAATGAGTAGAAATAGATCCTCCAGGCCAGAGATGTGAGCTTCAAAGAGGTAAGAAAGTACAAATGTCCGAGTCTGGACTGCGGTGTTGAGGAGAAGTGAGTGAGGAGACAGAAATTGTGAGAAGAAGTGGAAACGCAGTCAGTATCGTTAGTTTGGGTGGCAGTTAACGTACTGTTGGAAATTATGTTTAAATATTGTTGCGTATTTATGTATTTAAGTAACGTTAATGTTGTTCTATTCGATGGGTTGTTCAAGTGGAAATGATAAATGTTACTTTAATGAGTTGAACAAGTCGGGTTTCTCAGCATCTGTTGGACTGAAGTCTGACTCGTTCTTCTAACCGTTAGACTGAGTGTCAGCAAGTCAGTGTTTTAAACGATGCTTTTGTATTTATTTTCAATTGGATTAAAGGGGTAGCGTTCCTAAATTATGTCTCTGTTTATTTTATTTACATTTATTTAACCAGGAATCTCATTGAGATTAAAATCTCTTTTACAAGAGAGACCTGGCCAAGGTAACGTTAGCAGCCATACAGTAAGACAACATTTTAAAATACAGCTAATATACATTAAAACTATATTTAAACATAATATCCTCTCAACAAAAACAATCACTGGCTTCAGTTACCAATCTCTTTATAACGCCTTTAAATTCACCAATAGACACAAATGTATAAAATTTTAGATCTTTTTGCAAATTATTCCATGCTCAGGGTGCATAATACGAAAATGCATTTTTTCCCAGTTCTGTACAAACTCGAGGTACGTTAAAAATCAAACACTTGGAATAGCGTAGCTGGTAACTGCCAGAACTAAGACAAAGGAAGATAAGGTGGAAGGTGGTCTGCATAAGAACTTAAAAAAAAAAGCATCAGTCATTCACCATTTAATCCCCCCCCCCCCAAACACTTGGAATAGCGTAGTGAATGGTGACTGCAAAGAAAATCTTTTAGAAAGACAGAGTTGTCATTTTTGTGTGGACTGTCCCTTTAAGAGAATTTAGTTCTTATTCTAGCATGCATTTAAATTCACTTTTGAATGTTCTTTTGGAAGAAGAGCTTCAATTTTTTATTGCCCGTCACAGTTGGAAACAAGCATGTGTGCTGTTCTGTCTGTCCAACAGATGCCACATCCATCACTGTGATGTTCATGATATAACTCACACCTTTTCAGAGGTGTGCTTCACTGTCTCATACAGATGGCTTTTGAGGCAGAAAGAGACATTCCCCTTTTTCATTCCGCGTAGGACTCTGAAAGGGAAGATTTAAGAGATCTTCACTCTGATTCCTTTGAATTATTTCTCGGCAGGCTATAAATAGGATGGTGACATGTCCCCACCAGCTTCTAGTTAAGAAATAGATGTGCTCAGAGGACAAGACCTTCTAGCACATGTTCTGTGTTTTCCACACGATAATGATAAATGAAGGAGTGGTTGATATTGAAACAATTTGACCAGCCACTGTCTCATGTGCATTGTCATAAATCATCCTGGAAATCTTTCAAAAAAAAAAAAATAATAATAATAATTTGATGGAATTAAATAAGTGCTTAGTTTTTTAAAATGCCTTCTGATTTTTATTTACTCTTTTCTTTCAAATAAATAAATAAAATATGTCACTATATATATGAATAGCTTGTCACTAAAACAAATAGTGCAAGCATACTTGGCAATAAAGCTCTTTCTGATTCTGAAAATATAAAATAAATAAATAAAGTATTAATTGAAAAATATTGAATGGGGCCCTTTTTGGAGGATATAAAAGCATAAATATGAAGCTTACTGTAAAAAAAAAGTTGAAGTTGTGAATTTGAAGTTTTTTGTAGTATGTTTTTTGGAGTATGTTTTATATTTAATTTTTTTTTCTTTATTTTGAATGTTTACTTAAATGTGTTACTTTTTTGCATTTATTTGTAAAATTTACTAGCAATTTCTGGGTGAAATTGGTTTAAAAGGAAATCCTACATCATTTATTTTACAGTGTCATTTTATAAAACACTTAAATACTTTAAAATGTTAATTCTGTTAAAACTTATGTAGTAGGCTATTTGAGCTGGAAATTTGTTTAAACTATTTTTATAGTCATTTTGGGGTTGCAGCATTACATTTTACAATTTAATATACAAATGACTTTAAACAAATGTTAGTAAACAGTTGTTTTTCATGTTAAAATATTGTCAGCACATATTTTGTTAAATCTAGTGACTAGTGGCTGTACTATTGAAACAGTGAGTATTTTACTATTATGCATAGGATCCATTCACTTTAATTGCTGACGATTAAGCTTAATTTGTACTGAACCCAAAATATTTCTTTAAAGTCACTTTATATGGCACATCTACCAAATGCATGTCTCTTTTAACAATTTAAAAAGACATTTAAGTTTAATCTTTAATCTGGGTTATCAACTATTCACCCAGTGAGTGAGTTATGAATGTCGGAGATCTTCTTTTCCCCCACAAGGGTATTGATTTGATTGGCTGCCCAACATTTGGTCATTATCGGATCACTTTGTCTATTGTATTTCACCCTGGTCTATACAGAGGGTTATTTTTACTTTCACTGCCATAGAAATTGCCTATATTATAGCCTCCTGAATTCTGTGGAAATAATACTTGTTGGACAACTCATGCATTTTTTAGCATTATACTAATGGATGTTTGCTGTTTGCGGAGGCCGCAAAGAGTCGTAACATTTTAAAACAACCACTTAAGAACAGAAATCACTTTGGTTTCTGTTTTGGCTGTACAGTCGGTGCGTTTAAGATGAAGGGATCCTAGTTGTTTTCCATCATACATTGTAAATATGTTTGTGATGCATACTTTTTGAGTTGCCATTATCTTTTGCTGCTTAGTGTTTATTTGTAGACCAAACACATTAACAACAGTAGTAGTCAACTTGCATATTATTTTAATCTGATGTTGACTTGGGTTCAGTTTGGTGTCATTGCCATTGTTTATTAAAACTAATGAGCTGCACAATTAACTGGAAGAAGGACAAAACTGGAAAAATTGTTTCAGTTTGTTGTCTTTGTAATAAATAATATAATAATAATTATTTTTATTTTTATTTTTATTTGTAGTATTATTATTTTATATCCATATTGATGTATAATCACAAGATTTTGGCCAAATTGTGCATCCCAAACACACCAAACCTACATTTTTTAAATGAGAAATGTAAAATTTAAACCTGAATTTTGTTTTTAGCAGAAAAATCACAATTACTTTTTTCCCCCAAATCAGGGAGCCCTTCTACAGAGCCCTTCTTAGTCTGTTATGTTGTGTTCATCTGTAACTATGAGGTTATAAATTGTTATTAAAACCTCAAAGGGCTCTATGGACTGGTGCAAGTTATTGACTTCTAGTGCTACAGTAATTGAATGACTTCACAGACATTTCTTTCTATGATGCATGTTGTATTCAAAAGTGGACTAGTAACTCAACAATATAATATCAGTTTATTTTCTCAGAGCCCTGCAGTAATTACTCAGACAGCAGTTCAGCCCTGCTTGACGGAGTATCACTTTAATGTTTTGTAATAGCTGCCAGAGAATCCAAACTGGAATTACACACACACATTCCCACACTAACACAAGTCTTCATCAGCTCTTCAGCCCCACACACCTCGCACCCACACAGTATTCCTCTGTGAGCCTCATGACAGACTCTGCTGTCTGAATGTCAAGGACAAAATCAGAAAGCTCCGAGAGAAGGTAAAAAGACAAGTTCTCACTCTTTATGATTAGTCAGGCCCTGAGAGGATGAGGGGTTTGACATTCAAAAGATCTGCTCGTCACACTGTCTGAATGGAATATAGGCTGGTGACATAGGCGATGCAGGGTAAAGCTATGAAGACTGCTATGTGTAGATCTTCCAATGCATATCTTATATTTTTATTCTTAAATAATTCATTTCAATATGCTCTCCATGAGCAGGGAATAAAATGGGCCTGGTGTGTTTGTGTGTGTGAGAGAATAGTTTAGCTTGATGAAGTTAATATTAAGTCAACACAACAATTTGTGTCCAAATTTCACTTTCACTTGTCATTCCGTAATGCTGTAGAAGGGTCAAGATGATGTTGCTTCTCAGATGTCACAAACGTAAGGAATATTACATTGGATTATGAATTATATAAAAATTATGCATTTGAACTGACCTATCGGTAAGCCCCGCCCCCTTAGTTACTATTGCTCTACTATTGAACAATGAACAAACAAATGCAGTTGCTTACTGTCTTACAATGACAGCTGTCACTGTGAAAACCTTGTCCCAAGAAGATCAATTTTGGACACAGAAGGACTTCCTCTCATCGAGGAGCATTCAGGTGGGACTTAAATATGCTATGGAGGGATATATAAAAGTTTTTACAGAAAAAATCTGTGTTTACAGATCACAATGCATGCGGGAGAATGTTAGGCTGATGATACATGGGGCAACTTTTTTGAGCAATGCTACTTGGGCATTTTTACATGGAGAATGGGTAACAAATTTTCTGGATACTTTAAATCAGTCGAGGGTCCTCCTGTGTCTCACCTGGTTGCCCGTTGACGGCAACATTGCTCAAAAACTTGCCCCGTGTGTCATCAGCCTTTTGGTCGTCATGATCACTGATGACAAGAGTTAGAGTAAATTCATTTACATTTAACTAGTTTAATATGGAGAGGCACTTAAATGTAGACCTTAAATGTATTTTGACCTACACTGTACATGATCTGAGAACAGTTGGCTATTTAGGTTTGTACATTAGCATGGACTCACCAATTTTAACGTTTGCTACTTTTAGCCAGATATAGCCTTGTTGAAGCACATGACATTGTTTCTGCTTGAGCAGATGAAAATTTCAACTTAAAGTATGACGATCAGAAAATGAAGTGAAAGTGAAAGTGAAAGTGACGTGACATACAGCCAAGTATGGTGACCCATACTCGGAATTCGTGCTATGCTTTAAACCCATCCAAAGTGCACACACACAGAAGTGAACACACACCGTGAACACACACCCGGAGCAGTGGGCAGCCATTTATGTTGCGGCACCCGGGGAGCAGTTGAGGGTTCGGTGCCTTGCTCAAGGGCACCTCAGTTGTGGTATTGAAGGTGGAAAGAGCGGTGTACATTCACTCCCCCCACCCACAATTCCTGCCGGCCCGAGACTCGAACTCACAACCCTTGGACTGTGAGTCCGACTCTCTAACCATTAGGCCACGACTTCCCCCGGCCTGCCTACGCCCAGCTCTATGGCGCCACTTGCTGGAGGCTGCTGCGGATATATTTTATTATAATGTTGAATAATAAAATAAATTCCAAATTCCATTGCATATCCTCTCAGGATACCTGTTTTACAGGTTCCCCAGGTACATCGTTTTGCCGATTTTGTAGCATAAACACCATCCAACCGATGAGAGCTTCAGATCTTCCAATGTTTCTCTATAACACGGAAACCTAAAGATGTCTGATTTCCAGTCCCCATGCAATTGATACTCAACTGCCACTGGTTTATCTGCCTTCAAGGGGAGGGGCAATTGCTCTGTGGTGGGACAGACCAAAATTCCCATTTTAGGTAGGAATGTTTTCTGTGTTAATGAAGTTTAGTCAATTTTATTTTTATTGCACTTTCCACAATACACATTGTTTTAAAACAGCTTGAAACAATTAGATGTTAAACTGGATACTTTTCATGCAAGCTTAATTTTATGTTAGATAACAGTCCTTTGTACAAAGAAATGTGGAATTTGTGTCTCTAATGCATTAATAAAGTCATAGGACACCAAAGTGTGCGTCATTAGTGGAATGCATCTAAAATAGATTTCCTGCCATTTAGAACCATACATTTAAATGGCTGCATATAGCAGTACTCACATTGCTTTTGCTAATTAATGAAGCAACTTAAGATCAAGCATAATGTAATGTGTTTTCCACTGTCATGGCAACCCACATAAAGGATAAATACAAAACCCTGTCCTACCTACCAAAGCAAAATGTGTTAATGCGTTAATCCGCAAATTGCACTCCTTTTGTTTATTTAAAATTTGCTTTCATTTGTAAAATTATTTCAGCTCAGTTTTTCCTTTCTCACTAGTTATTAGGGTTTAGATTAGAGGTGAGGAAACTGACGTAGACCAGCAGTTACAGCAATATTCATGGTCAGGGGACAGTAAGCTTTGACCAGCATTAAGGAAAGGGGAAGATGTGAAAGGTCTGGAGCTGTTTAAAGATCATCCCAAGTAAACATCTGTCTTTTGGAGAAGCGTGCCACTGCACAGTAATATTAGTGTGTAATTTATTTCCCTCCAGGGCCAGAGCACCTCATGTGAAAGGGAGGTCAACATATGGTGCTGAGCCGCGTGTGTGTGTGTGTGCATCTGCGTGTGTGAGAGGGAAAGAACTCGAGTTGTTAAAACACAGTCGGTATTACGTAGTGAGCAAGCAGAGTGTATTTCGTGTGTGTATCGGATGAGTGCACGAGCGTGTGTTCGCCCCAGTGCAGTGACTGATGTAATTTACACTGTCACAACATGAGGCCGGTCACAAGATGACAGGGGAGAGAGGGAGAGCAAGGCATAGTGATGACTGACCTGTCAGCACTGATCATTTTATGTGTCATGTGCAGCTTAGTAAGAGACGAGAACCTGTAGTGCTCGAACAGGACCTGGATGAAAGTTTCCGCTGGGTGATGGTCATATGTGTTGACCATGATTTGGCCAAGCAGGACATGTATTTGGATCAACATCAAACAAAAATGGTAAATATTAAAAGAATAGTTCACACATAAATGAAAATTTGCTGAAGATTTTCTCAGCCTCAGCCCATCTAACATGTAGATGTGTTTCTTCTTTGGAACAGATTTGTAGAAATTTAGCGTAATATCACTTACTCACCAATGGATTCTCTTGCAATGAATGGGTGCCGTCAGAATGAGTTGAAACAGCTAATAAAAACATCACAATAATCCACATACTCCAGTCCATCAATTAACATCTTGTGAGGTGAAAAGCTGCATGTTTGTAATGAACAAATCCATCAAGATGTTACTAACTACTGTATAAACTGTTTCTTGCACTTAAAATACAAGTCTTCTATCCATAATATTTGTCTCTAGTGAAAAAGTTGTATTTACTGAATCAGGAGAGAAATATGCACAGTAAGCACATTGTACAAGTGATAAAACCATCCAAAACTGTTGTAAACAAATAATGTTGGTGGATTTTTGGTATGAGCGGACAACAGGGGATGGATTTTTTTCACTGGAGGAAGCATTGTTATGAATTATGTGGACTTGTATGAATTATATTATACTGTGTATTTTAGCCAGAAGCAACATTTCAAAGTTGAGATGTTTTATATTTTATTTTTTATTTTGGATTTTATCAAGATTTCATATTTGATATTTTTTTGTTTTTGTTTTGTTTTTTGAATTTATTTATGTTTTCATTTTTTCACTACAGAGGATCTACTGGTGATCAAGTGATGTAATGCTAAATTTCTCTACATCTGTTCCAATGAAGAAACCATTTCTTTAACCACCCTTATATTTAGAGGAATATGATAACTAAAACCATGATTTTGTTCTAGGACCAACAAGAATGTGAAAATGTCTTGCCTGAAAAAAATCACGATAAGGTCAATGGGTAGTAGAAGGATAAAAGAACCTGAGTGAGAGCAGTGGCAGACAGTAGCATCTGGAGACTTGCATGGGGCCGGTTACTATGGCAGTGAATCTCTTAGGACATTAGGGAATATATACTCAGCAGGTTGCATCTTAGTCGAATTAGACGCCATACTTAATTTGATTCAAATGAAAAAAGGACTGTTAAAGATTCATGGTTTCAATAATTTTTTTTTAAGGATATGATATATGTAGCCTTCAAATGGAGAATTATCGTATTTGCAAGAAATCGTATATTTTTATTAAAATTGCAATTTCAGATGATGCTCAAATTGCCAGTGTCTGTGTTGAGCAGGGCAACAAACAAGTCTGTGGTAAATGTTAATGAATCATTTTGAATTTTTTTTTTCATTTTCGTATTTAAATAATGTTAATGCCTTATGTTCACATGGACAACAATTGTAAAATTTCCTTTATGCAAAAAAAAAAAAAAAGTTAAATACCATGCACAAATTATAGAAATGAAAATGATATAAAAGTAAACATAAAAAGTAAAAGAAATACTTTTTTTTTTTCAGAAATGCATGGCATTTTGTAATAATAAATTACTGAATAATGAATGCTAAAGGTTCCCACATAATGCATAATCTGTATTGGTGATTCACACCACACAACACTCTAATGACTGATGAAAGATCGTCTGTACCTCATGACAAGGTGTTTTGTAATAAACAGATAAACACCCTAAATCCCAGTTTAACAATCACGTGGTGCAAGTAATTACTGATGGGTGACAGCTATGGATTATAAGATATAGCCTACAATGAACTGTCTGCAAATACAGTGCCAATGTGTTTGATTTATGAAACCAAAATGGGTGGGCATAGATTTTAGAGACGAGATGAGATGAAAAAGAAATTGAGGAGATTTTTGAGATTCATGCCTTTTTTACGGATTATTCAGTATATCCATGCGGAAGGCAGCTGATGGATGAGGGTTCTGTGTACACATAGGACCAGTTTTAAACTCCCTCTCTGTCCTTCCTTTGATCCCCAAGTAATCACAGCCCTTCCGCCATCATGATCTAGCAGCAGTTTACTTAATGAAAAAATGCTGTGATCTGTAAATGAAAAGGCTTTGGTGCGTCTCTAATCATTAATCCACACAGGTTAATATCACACATGCCTGGGAATCAATATGGTTCTTCCCAAGCAGAGGAAGATTGGGCAAAACTTCTTATTCAGATTATTATTATTTTTTTTACTGAATATCCAGAATATAGTGCTTTCCAAGCTTTTTTTTTTATATATTACATAACCCCATAGGTCACTAGTGACACTCAGACCAAAAATGCGCTCCTTTTAATCTTGAACAGTATATCTATTATTATATAATTTATACTAATCAAATATTCTTAGTAGCTAATCAAACAGTAACTAATCAAATATTACTACATTACATATGTAAAACATTTCTACATTTTTAAAGTGTGGCTCAGGTGTCCATATACTGGTCATCCACACAAATAGGTATATTTTCTGCTTAAAAAGTGACTTAAATTGTTAATTAATCAATTAATTACAAAAAAGTAATTGTTATTGTTGTTAAAGATAATTTGTATAATTTGTTTATTTATTATATTTGATCAAATAATACAGTCACTACTACTACAACTACTAATAATAATAATAATTATTGTTTTGTAAATATGACACAAAGGTAAGCTTTTATGGTCTTCAAAATAGTAATATATTTTATTTTACATTAACAGATATATAAACATTAAATATATAGAAATATTATTAAGAACAGTAAAAACAGCAATAATTATTAACATTAATATTAATTATATATCTGTTTATTCGTTTTATATTAAAGTCGCTTTTTTCTTTTTTATAGGTTTAATGATACCCCCCTGGTGTACATATACTGCTGGTTGGGAATCACTATCCTAAAACCCTGTATGATTGGAAAGCATGAGCCGTGCATGCCGCAGTATCATTTTTATTCAGTGTGAGAGAATCACTATAATGAGACATCTTTCATTCACTCCAGTAATACCTAAGGAAGTGGGCTGGAGAATATTTCAAGGATAAGCTATTTTCTCCTTTGATGTAACGTATAGAAGATAAATCCACAAGTGGGCATGAAAGCAGATTTTTGATAATCAAGTTTATAATGCAAAGGAGTCCCATATCTCATTTATATGAAGATCAATTGATTTCTGTCTGTGTGGCGAGAATGATTTATTTCACCATTTCGATATGATTAGGGAGGAAAAGTTATTGTAAAATCAAGTCATTTGGGTAAGCGTACTGTGGAGATTCTTTTCATTTACATTCACATTATATTTCAGTAGAAAAGGTTAGGCTTTTTTGTTATGCTTTTTTTTGTTAAGATCCGGTTGTTGTAGAATTTTTTTTTTTTTTTTTTTTCAGATCTGCTATTGTTATGATTCAGACTGTACATTTAGCCACACTTGTTGATGTTCGAGTTCAAGTTAATAACCTAAATGCTCAGTAGATACCATAATCCACTAATCCAAAGGTTCTGACATGTGTTTGAAAGTACATTTTTTCGATTATTGGTGCTTCTATAGGCTCACTCTCGCGCACCTGTGTGGTTTAAAACACCAAATAGTTATGCTATGACAAGTACTGAGAGTCTCTCTCTTGCCCCACCCATGCACGATAATATCATGTATTGTCGATCTCATGGACTGACGATATGATGATTTGAAAAATGACCATATTGCCCAACACTACTGAGGACAGAGAATCATCAAATGATTTTACCTTGGAAAGGGAATTATTATTCAAAAAAGCTTGTGGAGATAAACGCTGCTTTTTTAATAAGATTACACTGAGATTATGTTGACAAATCAATGCAATATGGTTGCAGTGTTTGAATGTTGTAAACTGGATCAATGGTTTTAATCATTTCTAATTTCAGAGAACTGATTCAGCGGGGTAATAATTGCAAAAGTGAAGTATAATATTCAGAGCAATGATGAATGTGTGTTCGGCAAAGGAAGGACGTGGAGTGGGAGTGGGGGAGAGAGACGGTGGGGAGCTTACAGTGGTATTGATTTGCGAGTATGTCCTCCATCTGTCACTGTAATGAATGTTAATGTGACACTACACAGCGTACAGAAGCTTGGATACACCAGTAGTTTAAGAGTCAATGCTCTTTTTACCTTACCTTTACTAGGAACTAATCTTTTGCAGAACTCAATTTGCAGTCCATGTTACATCTACACAACCTTGCATCTTTTGTAATTAACAGCTGTCCAGACAAGTGAGACAAATTTGATGCTGTCTGTTTATGTAAATACACAGATTTAATTTATGATGGGTAATTGCACACATCTGGTCTTTGCGAGTCTGTGATATGGTTACAACTTCCAAATTTCCACCAAACTGCAATCAAACATGCTTGAAACCAGCCACTGTGCTGTACCTGAATTACTATACACAGTTATTAGCATTATCATATGACTTCAGACTTGACAGAAAAATCCAAATGGATCTTATTTACTTTCTTTATACATGCTCCTGGTCTAATTGCATCATAGGTGCATGTTAAGAGAAATGTTTGATTTGTGATCTTTCATCAGAATGTAATAACTTGCTCTGCTTCTGAAATGACTTTTCTTTTTGACTCACTTTAATTAGAAGATTTCAAACTTTTTGATGTGGTGAACACCCCCAAATGATCCCTCTATGATAAAAAAATATACTTGTGTATAAAATATAATTTGGAACAATATTTATATTATATTGAGGTTGTTTTTTTTCATTGCTACTTTAGATGTGAGCTCAAAATAATTGTGAATAATCTCTGATAGATTAACTAGTCTTTACAAGGCAAAAAATTAAAAGTATTTTATTTTATTATTTCTCTCTGAACTGAGCTTAAAATCCCTTGTTTTTTGGTCACATGGCAATTAGAATAAAATTTATTTAAAGTGACTTCTTTAAAGAATAACTTTAAAATGTAATTTCCATATTTCGCATGAAAATTAGAGTCTGACTAATGGGCAAATACAACAGTTGAATAAGAGATCTTGCTTAATAAAAGAAATAATTATAAAAACTGTCAAAGTGGAAAAAATGTAGCCCTTTTGACCTGGGTTTGAATTAGAAGTATAATCACAAGTGGATGTCAAATCTAAGAACTTAAAAGGCAGGGTAGCATCTGGTGAGAGAGCTGCTTTCATTAAAAGAAGATCCTCTGGCTCTAGTAAGGAGAGCAGCTCTAGATTACATCCAGGGGTTTCCTTGTGCTACTCAAGACCTTTTTAAATCCCGCTACCATACAGGTCAGGGATCAGCAGTATTCTGGAACTGGGGTAATGGGGGAAGTGGGGCAATCCAGGGAAAAGCAATCAAGCCCAGATAAAAGGAAAGGGGGATTCGATGAAGGAGCAGGTGCATGGGGTGTTTTTTTACTCAAAGCTGTTGTTAAAGAAATGTTAACCCCCATCACCTCAGCCATGATTGCCTGCAAAGATACGACTGTACACATCAAGCTGCAATTTTGGTGTTTTGATGTGGGAAGATGATAAGGCCGGTTTCCATCTGGCCAAGGCTTGATGTTCGGTTTTACAGTGGAAAACGTGGCACTTACATTTAAATGCTGAATGGAAAGTACTTTCAAGCAAATTAAAATGTCTTTGCAAAGCAAATGAAGCTACATTTACAATGCTTAAAATAATTTCTGTAATTGCTAGGCTTTGATTTATTCTGATGACATGGGACCAGTTAAAATTTTTGTCCAATTTCAGAGGTCCTCACTTACATATACACACACATATATATACATATATATATATATATATATATATATATATATATATATATATATGATCTATATATAGATATATATATATATATGTATATACACATACATCCATACATATATAACATATATATACATACATATATATACATATATATACATACACATATATACATATATATATATCATATACACATATACAACATATATACATATAATATACACATATATATACATATATATATATATATATATATACACATATATACATATATATATATATACACATATATACATATATACTTACACATATATACACATATATACATAGATACATACACATATATACACATATATACATATATAACAAACCTTATATTCATATAAAAAGAATGGAAAATAAAATACCTCATGTAAAATTTAGCTTGACCTCCTGCACTGATCTATAACAGAGTTAGATCTAGAACAGTGGTTCCCAACCCTGCCCTGCACCTTTTGTATGTCTCCCTAATCAGACACACCCAATTTTGTTCTTGCAGTCTCTACTAACGAGCTGATGAATGGAATCAGGTGTGTTAGATAAGGGAGACATACAAAAGGTGCATGGCAAGGGTGCCTAAAGGACAGGTTTAGGAAGCACTGCCATAGAAGAACCGGTTTGTCTAAATGTTTCATAAAGAACCTTTAGCATCTGAAGAAGCTTTCTGTTTCACAAAAGGTTCTTTGTGGCGAAAGAAGATTCTTCAGATAAGAAAAAGATGGTTCTTTAAAGAACCTTTGACTGAATGGTTCTTTGTGGAACCAAAAATGGTTCTTCTATGGCACTGGTTCTGAAAAAACCTCTCCATGAAGTACCCCCAGCATTGCACATTTTATATATCTCCCTATTTTTGGCACACCCACTTCATGTCTTGCATTCTCTACTAATGAACTGATGAGTTGAATCAGGTGTCATAGGCTGCATTTACACTTGGCATTAACATGTGATCACAGTGTTCTGATCAAGCAGATTGGCTCATCAGTCAATCAGAACACGTGCATTTACACTTGGTAACATCAACTGACTTTTCTATCTGGATAACCGATCGGATCTGTCTGTCTTTGCGCAATATTTAAATAATTCTGCAGAGAATGGCCTGGTGCAAAGTCAACCTGAAGAGGTGGGTTTTCTTTTGAAAAGCATTTTCAGTCGTGGGACATTTTACAAATCCAAGATAAGTGTAGGAGTTAGGGATGTGTGGGTCTAGTCGACTAAACGGTACAGTTCCTACTAGTCGCCACTGAAAACAATAGTCGATTACACGACAGAAAAAAAATACATGATTATCATTAAAATTACCATCATTTTATGTTACTAGCCAAAAGCCAGCTAATGTCAATTACTACAGGCCGCCGCCACTGCGATCCCGTCCGCTCCGTCTATTCCTCGAAGACCCACTTTGGTGGTGCTGCGTGATGTCCAGGCGCTTTCCGAAATTCTGTTGGCTTGCTTTTTGTTATCTCTACATTTTTTCAAGTGCAGGAATATGTTTTCATCACCCTTGTTTTAATGCACATTTTGAAGTATTGAATGAGAAACGAGTGATGGAAATGCCAAATTTTGAATAAAAATCCCTTAATTCGCAAAAGTTTTTACGCTCGCTTGAGGTGGTTTTTGACTTTTTGCGAAAAAGGATTAATGTGAATAATAGATGGAAATGCATTTTGAGAATAAATTCCTCTAAGTGCATATAAAAAAATTTTGACTTCGCGCTATGAGGCGGGATAACTTGACAAGCAGCGGACTGCATGATCTCGTTCCACAGCATCTGAAATGCCTGAGAAAAGTCTGTCATCTAAGTATTTCTGTATAATGTCTTACACGACTGCGTTCCCAAACAGCAGCATGCATCTGCCTCCGAAAGCAATGACATTATTTATTGTTTCGTCTGTTCACGAGGTGCAAGTAATTTATCATATGAAAATTATATTCAGTTCTCCTAATTTTCTTATTGATATTTGGTGCCAGTTTAACAGGAAGTGAAGATTTTGTCTTTGATGCGTTGGATGGAAACAGTGCTTGTTCGCAAATGTTTTATGTGATATCCCAATTTTGTGCATAAGTTAAATTCGCCACTTTGGATGGAAACCCTAATTGGCTCAGGTCCTGTCTTTCTTTTTGGTTGTTTTGTTTTTAGATAATATAGCCTACATGACGAAGTATGTTTTTAGAAGCCGTTTCCATGCAATTCCATGATAAAATTCCCTATTGTTTTTGTCTTGTGTTTTAATATGTTGGCTAACGTTATATGAAGAATTCTGTCAGGCTATTGATTTTTTTTTTTTTTTTTTTTTTTTTTTTTTCTCATTGTTTTGCATTTACCCAGCTGATTTTAATAAACATTGGCTGATGTTGAGTGTTCTTTTCAGATTTCTTTTTTTTTCTTTTTAACGACCGCCTAAAATTAGCGAAATGATGATAAAGCGAGGCAAGATTACGGCATAATTGTGACTTATTTTTAGCGGAATTCATTGAGGAATTTGTCAGTGTGATTCATAGATTAAGTATTTCAAATTTTTTACCATCTTTTGGGGGTTTCTTGCTTTTAGACTAGTCGGATACAAAACTTTCATTTAAACGACAGTCAAATTAGTCATCGAGCACACCCCTAGTAGGAGTCTCACTAGTCTCCACATGGGTGTTCTCTGTCTTTTTTTTTTTTTTTTTTCTAGTGGTGCACGATAAATATCAGCCAATAATTAATGCACATCTCGTTAGTAAAGCTGGTTCTCTAATCAGTGGTAAATTCCATCAGGTGCGTGATTTCACAGAGCAGCTGTTACTACACAGAGCCGTTGTTAACTGACAAGCTGCGCAAATCCACGTTCATTATCTGCGTGGATTTGTGCAGGTTGTCAGTTAACAATGGCTCTGTGAAATCACACACTGGCTTTACTGATGAGATGCGCATTAATTATCGGCCGATATTTATCATGCACCCCTATTTTTTTTTGGACTGTGCGAGAGAGGGGGCAGCGTTTTGCGTGATGTCGACCTGCAAATGCAGACACGATGGCTGGATTGAGTTTAAATTGCACAGATCTGGTCACAATGTATCCTCGACTACCTCTGGACCAGGACACGCTGATCGGATAACATTCCGATCAGAAGTGTGTTTACACTTGTCTTTTCAATGTGTATGTGGACAACATCCGGATACAGGTCGCATGTTAATGCCAAGTGTAAACGCAGCCATAGATGAGGGAGACACATAAAATGTGCAGGGCTGGGGGTACTCCAGGACAGGTTTGAGAAACACTGTTCTATGGCATCGCTGTGAAGAACAAAGTGCTCATTCTGAAATCTGAATAAAGATTTATGCTTTGTATACCTTCATTCACCTTGTAACTTTAGTTATTCATTGTTTATTTAACTTTGTTAGTGTTTTTATTTGCACAGTAGGCTAACTGCAAATGTTTCAACAATGATTTCGTTAACCGCATTTATTTTGAAGCAGGCAATGATTTCAATAGTGGTTAAATTATTAATTTAACACCTATATATAACATTTTACATGGAAACGGTAATGCTAGTAAAACACCATGTTTGCGCGAACTTGGAGAGTCTGAAATAGATGTTGCTCAATTAGAACATTAAAAATACAAAACTTATTCAGAGAAATAACTGACTACATATAGTACACACTTAAAAACAAGAAGCTTTATTTCCAAGATGATGCATGGTAAGCTTTTCATTTTGGTACAGAATAAAGCAATATAGCAACAGAGGCTTGTATTGTATATTCATATCAATTTCTGATACTAATACGTTCGTGTTTAATAATTCCTAAATAATTACGTACATAAAGAAATAGGCTTTATTTTGTGTTGAATCAGTTAATATTAACCTGTGTCGGCAGTGCGCAGCAGACACACCCACCTTAACGATTTGAATATAAAGCTTATCCTGCCCAAAAAGACCATAAACTTTGCAGATAACATCTGAAGTAAAAATGAATTTACATACTGTACACATGACAAAAAAACTAATCCTGTGTGACTGATTTGCTTCAAATCGGGTGATGTTAGGTCAGCGGTTTGGCTGTGATTCAATGGTGCTCTCTGCCGGTACGCAGAGGTGTAAAAAGTACTCAAAAATTTACTCAAGTGAAAGTACAAGTACTCAGTGAAAGTTTTACTCAATTAAAAGTACAAGTATCTGGTCAAAAACATACTTGAGTAAAAGTAAAGTACAACTTTAAATTGTACTCAAGTATTTAAAAAGTAGTACTTTTTTTTTTTTTTTTTTTTTTTTTTTTTTTTTTTTTTCTGACAGACATACAGAAGAATGGTTAAAGGAAGAGAACGAAAAAATGCAATGGCACAGGTCAAACATGTATATTTAGTTCAACATCAATTAAAATGAAACACAGTGGAACACCAAAAAGAAAAATACAGGGAAAGGGATTAAAAGGAAACTCCATCCTTTTCACCCTCATGCCATCCTATATGAATTTCATTTATCAGATGAACACAAACTAAGTTTTAGAAAAAAAAATCATTTCTCTTTATATAATTTAAGTCTATGGGACATCCAAAAATGATACTTCAAAAACTATACACAAAGTGAAAGTAACTCATGCAACCCCTGTTAATGAATTACTGTCTTAAGTGAAAGGATAGGCATATGTAAGAAATACAAATACCAATATTTTAATTTTGACCGTCAAGTTCACTTTATGTGGTTTCTGAAGTGGTCCTGTCCCTTTGCATTATATGGACTAAAAATCTTTGCTTGTGTTCATGTGAAGAAAGAAAGTCAAACATCTGGGATGACAGAGGTTCAGTAAAGGGTGAGAGAATTTTAATTTTTGGGTAAACTATCCCTTTGAAGAGCAAGATCTGATGGAGAGGCTAGAAATTCCAGATTGATACAAGAATGTGTTGAATTAATGAGAGTCATACAATTAAAACATACAACGTTTAACGTTTTTAAAGGCCACTTTATTTGTGTTGTCTATTCAACATCACTGTCTAAAAGGACAATTAATCTTTTAAATGTTTATTTGGGGCATTTAGAGTTTTTTTTTTTTTTTTTTTAGCAAATATTGATAAATAATTATTTGTGACTAATTAGATTAATTAATGAGAAAAGCATGTCATTTTTAAGATTCAAAAAATATTCACTGACAGTCCTAATTCCTACAGTACTTAATGTTTCATATAATGACATATTGTAAATACAACTTATCCACCACCTGGTAAGAACATCACTAAACATGAATTACAATTAATTTAGCATACAATGTTTATTTAAACACTTTTTTTTTTGGGGGGGGGGGGGGTTTAACATTTTAACAAACAAAAAAAAAATCCCCCAAAAATAATAATTGTATTTAAATTCTCATCACTGATTTTATTTGCACTCAATTTTGTGCATTCAGCTAATATATTGCATAGCTAATGGCTCTATCAAAACAGAACAAATAATGAATAAACTTTTTTTGGGGGGGACGCAACTTTGCTACCTCAATATGCTTCCTCAGATTTGATGGTGAACTTTGGAACCCAGACATTTACCTGATGAAAGTCATAATTGAAGTAGAAATGTGTGTGTTTGATGCATGAAAACAATGATCATTAGTTCTCACGTCAGGCACACACGTTTGAGCTTCTGTTTACCATATTTAATGTGAATGTAAAATGTAAAAGTACAAGTAGTCAGTTTAAATTGTTCTTGAGTAAAGTACAAATCCCCCAAAATATTACTTAAGTACAGTAATCAAGTAAAATTACTCAAGTATTTTACACCTCTGCCGGTAGGGAATAGTAAGATGGCGGCTCGAACACTTCCGGGGCAGTTTAGAAGGTTATGAGCGATCCAGTAATTATATATAGATCAGTGGTTTCTGGCCCTATTTTGCAGTCTATTTGCGAAAAATGCCATTTAATGTTGTTGTTATTATGCACAGTCCTATTAATAATGTTAATAGCAAATTAATTCACATCAGTCTATAATTTCTTCCTCAGTGGACCAGATTTGTTTGGTGTTAAGCTCCGCGAGGCACATTCTATGATAAATGTTTGTAATAAGAATTTATGTTTGTGTGGGTCGATTGAGTCAGGCAGTCTAATCTCACAGAGTGTAGAAGATATACATGTGAAACAGGCAGGGCAAGATGTTTTGTGTAGGTTTCAGGTCCCTATAGGCTCGGAGCACATGATTCTTTATGCTGTTCTCACCTGCTGAGAACAGCAAACCTGGCACACACTCGACACACAACTGTGCTTCCCTTTCTCTTTATTGTTCTCTGCCTGCATCCTCTCTTGTGGGAAATGGGACCTTGCAGTCAGCAGAATATTCATCAGATAAATCTGCGAAAACACAACACTCTATTTATATAAATGCATGCGCATTGTAATACGCGAGATACAAAAATAAAAATTCACAAATGCAGACAGCCCATTGTCCTTTTTAAATTTTTAAGTGACTGAAACTAAGTTTTCAACAGTTCCAAACAGCAGAATTAACTGGATTTTTTTCATTTTCTGAGAAAATGTGAGCCCTGCTTGCGCATAGAAAACTTAGCACTGTAGTTTTCTGGGTGTTGCAAGGTGTTCAAAAAGTACCCTAAAAATTCTAGTTGCTGACCCTAAGACCACCAGTTTGGTGTCTAGCTCATCTTGCAGAAGTAAAGTAGTAACGACTGCCTCTGTTGCTAAGGCACTGTGTTTTTTCCTTTTTTCTTTTTTTTCTGTGTGTGTGCGTGTGGATGTGTAGGTCCCACCGTCAGGGCCGTGCGTCACAGGCCGTGATGTGGGTAGAGTGTAAGGTGCTGGAGGCCGGCTGTGGAGGCAGAAGGAGGTCCCTGCGATCAACGGTCATGAGACTTCCCTGCTCCTTTTGGTTCCTGCTGCTGTTAGGCGCTGGAGGTCTTCTTCTGCTGCACCTACAGGACCTCACAGAGACACTCCAGCAACAAAACCAAGGTCTGTCTAACATCTGACTAATTTCTGAGGAAAGTGTTCACACTGTTAAAATGATCTGATCTTTATGACTGTCAAAATATGTTTCATGTGATAGCCTCAAAATTAAGTGCTTTTATTAATGTAAAAATAGAATTTAATGACTAAATACAACTTTCTGCTCACAAAGTTCAACAGAGATAAATCACAGGAATCCAATAATACAAACAATTTCCCTACAATAATTTTGATTTTCATTTTAATTTTGAATTCCAGTGACATGATTACGTACACTGTTTGACAACATTGTAGAATGTCACCACATGAATTAATAAACAACAGACAGGATGATCTCTTTTTGATATTATTTTTTTATTCTCTTTAAACACATCGTTCTGTTACATGTTCTTACAACATTTCAGTCGAATATTAATTAAAAATGTTAATTAGATGTGTTCATTTCCTGTCTAGCGATGCTCCCTAGTTTTTGAGGTGCATTGTGGGATTTTTCATGGAGCGAACGTTCCAGTGCACTAGAAGGATTTCGCAAATGAGACATCCCTTAAAATGGCTGACTCCCTGATCAGTGCCCTGACTACTGAACAAGGGAGCTGACTGAGATGTAAGTTATGGGGTTTCGTTGACAGTTTGAGGATCCAATGGTGTTACAAGCTTTAGTGACAAGCTCTTTTTAATGCTTTTCATTGGAAGAACAATGGTAGACCATAAGGAAGACCAATAGCACTTATTTAAAATAATAAGTAGTATGAAGTTTGGATAATTTTTCATGGCACATCTGACTGAACTAGAGTATGGCAACTGCCATCTGCCATATACGGAAACACCGCCCCTGCCCATACCGAATTTTTCGGTACGAATACGTGTACCGTTACACCCCTATTGATAAATTATCCTATATGTAAGACATGGTGAAATCCCAGTGTACACCTCTGCAAGAGCTAATGCTGTGTTTGATTACTGCCATTTTTCGGTTTATTTGAAGTACTAGCATGTGGTGAAGTGGGCTTTAAAACTCACTGTGTCTTCCCTGCAGAGCCATCAAAGCTGCTAATATTGTCTGTTTCCATCTTGTGACAGGGAACAATTGTTAGTTGAGTGCGGAAGCTCATGAGAATGATATTATACTGATTGCGAGAGACGCGGGGGAGATATTGTGATGTTGTCTCTCGGAAATGTGGGTCAATGAAAAACTCTACAGAAGGTCTTAAAAGAAATTTGCCTGTCAACCTCACTGCTGTTTGTTGATGCAGTATTTAACCTTTTCATTTTAAATCAAATGGATTTGCTGGGAAATGATTTTAAAATGCGTTTATGGCGACACATACATTTTCAAAAAAAATAATTTTAATACATATAAAACCGTCTTTTACAGTAAACTGTTCATGAGTTTTCATTCCTGACATAGCATTCCCTACGCATCCTGAGTAACTGAACATTTAAATGAACCTCGAGCTTAAATGCTTGACCAGACACAAACAATTTACGTAGAACTTCCCTAAATGCATTACATTTGAGACATATGTTGGCAAAAAATAGAACACTTTAGCGCATTATAATCTAATTAGGGAATGACTAACCTGAGATGATTGAATCTTACATTACTATTGACTGAGAGATTGTGTAAGCAGTCATTGGTGGGGAAGCTAAATAACAGTTCAATAGTGCCCTGGAAAGGGAGTCTCTTCAGTTTCATCTCTCCTGTGCTGATTGATCTGTCTCTCCATACCCTCTGATCTAACCCGCCCAGTCAATGACAGCTGTCTCTGTGGACCCTGAATCATTGGCAGTGAAACTGCGGCTCAAACTAAGTTCTGGCACAGAGGTGTTTCAATCTGTTGAGGGCTTGTGGGGTTTTTCCATTTTAGAAGAGGAGAATTTTTATTTTTTTTTTTATATATTTTTACTTGGCTATATTTGTTAAAAATTATATTGGGGACAAGCAGATACTTGACAGAATACATTGTAAAATACAATAAAATACATTACTGATTGCTGAACTCTTTCCCCCGGCAAACACATAATTTTCCAGGTTTCCACGTTCTCACTGTTATACATTAAAGTGCACTGTTAAGCATCTCCTGAATGAGTCCCGATTTAAAAAAAAAAAAAAAAAAAAAAAAAAACAGTCGAGGAAGATGCAGAAATGAGTGATCTCATTTGTAAGCTGATGCATATGAAAAATAATGCGATCATCAACAATAAACAGCATATAAATGAAACTGCCTAAAGTTCCTGAGTGAAGTGTCGATCCAGGAAGTGGCAAAGGACTGTGCAAGCTTTAGGGGGGCTGATGGAAGCAATCTACTGCATCTTTGCTTTTGATCATCGCACCAAAAATGATCCAGATGCAGTATTTGATAAACATTTTCTACGTTTTTTGCTCAGAATGTTGCTGTTTGGAATGAATCTTACCTACATTCAAGTGTTTAAAAAAAAAAGAATGCTTGAAGATAGAATAAAACTGTTTAAAAGTGGAGGCTCTGTTCTTTATTTTGATGTATTTCATGTTCAGATATGCATGCAACAAAATATTCTGGGGGTAGTGAAATTTTGGTGAAAATGATCAAAAATGCTGGCAGTGACTGGCATTTTTTAGATAATAGTGACTTTATATAAAAATAAAAAACTTTTTTTAACCATATTGAAATGTTTTTTTGGAGAAGAAATGAATACTTTTATTTAGCAAGGATGCATTGAATTGATCAAAAATACGTTTAGGATGTGATTATGATGTGACAAAATATTTATATTTCAAATAAATGCTGTTCTTTTGTATTTTCTATTCATTAGAGAATTCTGAAAAATAATTAATTGTATAAATACTCACTTGTTCACTTTCATTTGCCGTTGCTCTAAAGAAATAAATTAATTAAATATTATTTACAATTCTATTATAATAAATTAGTGTAACTTTTGCCAAAAATAAGCATTTTAAATTGAGATGTATTTGTGTACTTATTTGTTTTTCCCCAGAAAGTCATATTGCGTTTTTTTTTTTTTTTTTTTTTTTTTTTTTTTTTTTTTTTTTCTTTCTTCTGTTCAAATGCATTGACCCCCTAGCAGCCCTCTGGAGTTTGAAACCACTTGGTTCATGTTGTCTGTCCTCAGTGTAATCTGATTTTAACTTGCAGAAGTAGAATTTTGATGATTGGCTCTTTGTGAACATGACTTCCTTGTGGAAGGTTTTGGTGGGCAACTGGGCATCAGCATGACTCCATTAGTCCCCTCTGCTACTGTAGATACTCTCTAAATTATCTAGCCTTAAAAAGCATAATTCAACATTCACGGCTATTCAAAAGAAGCAGTAGATGGACTGTCTGTGGTTCTATTAGCTTTCATATGACTCTTCAGTCCTGCTGTATAATTCTAGCATTTATTTCAGAGCAGTTACAGTTAGCGGTTATTATACACTTGCCAGTACAATGATCAATTGTTTTCATTCAAACACATCAGCAGCGATGCATTAAACAACACTTTCAGCAATGAGACGGTTGGTGAAAAAAAAACTAGTGGAGAATTGTGAGTGTTGGAATATGGGCCAGCAGAAATCGAAAGAAATGTTACGGGCCCTGGAGAGGGCATATCGCTGTTCATTAAGACTGACTTCTTGTGCATGAAAGAGAATGAATCACATAAGACTTCGGTCTTATTTATCCAATTACAGCTGTGCCTCTTTCAACACTTGTCTAAGTGATGTCTTGCTAAAATGCACAGTTCTTACATTGTTTCCTTAGACTTTGTTGATGTTTAACGAGACATAGAGAAATTAAAATGCACCAGGGGTTTTCTAACATAGATGGGGACATGGTGTTTTATGTAGAGAAGCAATCTTTTTTTTTTTTTTTTTTTTTTTAATACTGTGCTTTAGGAAGTCCAGTCTGAACCTTTTAGCCCTCTTCACAATTATCAAGTCCGTGATAGAGTCCGTGATAGATTATGAGTTTTTTGGTTATTAGTTAAGGGTTTAAGATTGAAATTTGCATGGTGAATGGTTAAGTGTTCTACCAAATAAAAGGATGTGGTATGTGATAGGTCAATGGATTATATTGCTTTCAGACGGTCTATTGCAGTCAATGGGATTATAAAGAACTACATCATAGCACATGCATTTCCGACCGTTCTCCTCACCTAATTTGATTGCCGTTGAGCTCACTTTGCACACCACTTAAACAAGATCAATAGTCATTATAGCCCTGCTAGATTTACAAGGCAATTTGGAGCAATTATTCAAGTCAATTTTAACCCCACCTCTGCAGAACATTAATAAACTCCACTTCCCATTTAGGGTATCATTATTGTCAATAATTTTATGAGTGCTTAACTTTTGACCCATAAGCATCAGCCTGAAGTGTGTCATAAGTGAATACCTAATGTTACTGAGAAGAACGTTGAGAACATTGTATTATGTATTGCATATAGTTAACTACCATTTTCTATAAATATTTACATAATGTAAAGTGTTTTTTTTTTTTGGAAAGATTGAACACTTCTATTCAGCAAGGATGCATTAAATTGATTCAAAGATGAATCATCAAAATACCTTTTGTTTTTGAAAATACTTACAATTTGAAATACTTTTATTCAGCAAGGAATCAAGGATTGATCAAAACTGACTGTAAAGATGTTTTTTTTGTTTGCTATCACAGAAATAAATTATATTGGGAAATATATTAAAATAGAATACATTATTTAAAAATGGAAAAAAGTTATTTTAACTTGTAATTTTTCGCAATATTAGTGCTTTACTGAATTTTTGATCTAATAAGTACAGCTTTGCTATGCGTAAGAGTGCACACCAATATATTAATAAAGGTGATTTATTTATATTATTTATTTAATTTTTTTATATATTAAAAGATTGTTTATTTATAGAAAATGGTATTGTGTTGTTTGACTTGGCTCTTGTAGTTCCAAACCTTTGAATTTCTTTGTACAAAAGGAGATATAATGTTGTCTTAAAGTCCTTTAACTTATGAGTTTAGAAGCATAATGACATAATGTGAAGTTCTTGATACTTGCTAAACCAGCTAAATGAGTTTCACTATGTTTCTTTCAGCGTTCTTTAATTGATACGCCCCAGCAGTTCTGGATTGTAAGAAATGTTTCTCAGTGGAAAATCACTTGAAAGTCTTTTCATAAATGCTCTCATTCCAATGTGACTTGACAATATCTGAGGAGACAAACTTTTGTTTAAAGCTATACATGTTTGAAACAACACGTGTTATTAAATGATGACACAATTTTCATTTTTGGTTGAACCATCCCTTTCTGCCAATATGAAACTGTGAGACATATCATGTGACTTGATAGCATTTTCCTCCTTTCAGATGTGTGAGGCTGTAGATTACATTCTTTCCCCAAGGTTCAAAACTCAGAGGTGAGAGGTGTGTGAAAATCTCCAGCATCCCGGATCAACACACAAACATGTTTCTGCATGGGAAGGTCTCACCGGAGAGTCTTAGTTTAATTAGAGTTCATGCAGAGTGAACCACTCCACAGTCAGGTTTCAAAAGAGTCCCTGGCCTGAGAATATGAATATATACTTGCATTAGGCTCCTCCGGTGCTTTGAAGCAACTGTCTCTCAGATTTACCCATGGCTCACATCCTCACAATTCTGGTAACGTTACGAGATTATATCTAGATAAACCTTATTATGAGATTCCAAATCCAATTGTTTGTGTGTATATTTATTTATTTATTTATATATATATATATATATATATATATATATATATATATTTTATAATTCATGAGTTAATTCAGTGTGAGAGAGAAAATGTTTTAAGGTAAGTGCATGCTGCAATCTATTTATTTTCATTAAAATAATAATAATTTAAATAAAATAAATTTAGTTGACTAACATTCAACATTTGTTTTTTAATTTAGCTAAAATAAATTGTTTGCAAACATTTACCTTTTTAATTATACTTTTAAAGTCCGCCAAAACCTCGTACTTACCTCGTACTTCAGCTTCTCTTCAAATCTTCTGACCAATCAAATGCTCTCTAGAATCTGAAGCATCCGCCCCTACACTATAAATGGATGCTGAAGTGCTGGCTGAGATCGGTCACTTGTTCACAGTGTAGTATTTCCTGTACAGTGAATGGCACTTAGTGCACAATGTAGGCGATAGGGAACAATTCAGACAGTGTAAATATGCTTTCGATCTGGGTAAATGAGGTCTGGTTTCATGTGAACCCTGGCAGCGCGCACAGTCTGATCCGGACTTTGGCTCCGGTCCAGAGATGCGATCGCACAGAGTGGATCATATGTGCGAGTCGGCATATATTAAACACTTTCAAAACTACACAGCCTCAGCATGATTATGATCACTATTTTGTTTTACTGAGAGTTTCATATTGAATCTAGGGGGTAATCTACACTGTGGCTGTCAAATGTGGCTTTACTGAGTTCAATGGCTCTACGGCGTGCAGAGCTGCGTGTGGTTTTGATTTGTTGATTTAATTGGTTCTATGGCTTTAAGGGGTGCTGTTCTTATTTTTTTGGACGTAGTTCAGTTATGTATCTATTTTTTGGTTTATTTGAAGTTGTTAGTTGAGTGAGTTAGTGCTGTGTTTTTGATGGAAATATTAATCACCTGCATTAACTATATTTTTTTTAAAGCATTTTTTTTATAATAATATTAAATGATACACACATACGCAAACATTTGGACTCTGTTTGATGCATTTGTTAGCTCATTTGCCATGGGGATCTGTGGGTCTTTGAGGGCCGAATAGTCCAAGGCCAGCCTAGCTGCATCTGTCTCCAAAGTTTTTTTTTTTTTTTTTTTTTTTTTTGCATTTCACAAACTGCAACCAATGCTTTCATTATCTCCAGAGGTGAAGCATTTTTTTTTTTTCAAGGAGATCTCAAAATTGTACATGGCCTGTATTTATTTATTTCTCAACAAAATATCTGCAGTCTGGAATCTGAATAAAACCAGCTCAACGCAACTCTCCTACATACAATCACTGCCTCTCACATGTACTTTTAACCTCAAGAAAAGACTCAATGAAGAAATGAGGAAAAGCACAAACTGTGGAAAAGCAAGCAAAGATAGACTGTTTATGGTTTTGTGAAGCGTTCTATCAAACCCACTCAAAGCAGTGGGCAAGGAGGTCATCACATTTGAAAGATGTTTTTCAGTGTTGAGTATACACAGCTATTTAACATTCTGTCATACTGCTCGGTAAGTGTGTTTAGGCACATGACACGAAGGTCAATTAGTATCACATTCACTGTGCAATTACGGTTCTTGCAGGTTGGTAATTTTTAAAAGTGCACATACTGTGGCTCTTGTCCATTTTAACTACGTGACACCTATAACAATATAAGATAGGAGTGATATTCTCTTCATATAGCACTGAGTTAATGGAGGTGAATTACCAGACAGCTTTGATTAAGGCCACACGCTTTTACCCAGCCTCATTCTTCACCTTGCTTCATGCATAAATTGCACTCTTAAATCAAATGGGTTCGATACTCTACTTCATGCGGCAAAAATGCAATTTCAATCTCTTTATTTATAGAAATCCTGATATTCGACCCCCTCCCGTGGCCCAGTGAGGGTGCTGTGCTGTGTAGGTGCAGCGGTTTGTGGCCGGGGTATTTATAGATGAAAGATGACAGAAAGACTCTCACACTTTCTATTGGCCAGGCATGACTTGTGGTATCTGAGCACAAGGCTATTGCTTTCCTTTTTGGGAGGGTATGAATTTTGGTATCTGATAGTATTTGATCCCTGTTCAAACACACAGTAGCTGCTCCTTGCACCCGATGTAGAGTCCTGTGAAAGCAGAGAGTCTTGACACAATTAGGCCACTGGCTGCTGTCCATACAGCAGGTGTTTCCTTAATTAAGATGAGAAATGAGAGAATACACAGTTGTTATTTTTTGTTAGACTAGCCATAATGAAGTGGCTTCACAAACTATTTTGTCACAGTATGCTTAAGCTTGTGTTTATATAATGCGGGTATAAATATATATGTGTGTGTATGTATGTATATATTTGTGTGTGTGTAATATTGATCAAAAGTGACAGTATACATTGTTGCTACAAATATATTTCTTTCAAAGAAATACTGTTAATTCTTGGAAAACAATCATGGTCTTCACAAAAAATATTAAGCAGCACAACTGTTTTCATTGATAATTTAATTACATTTTCTTTGATGAAAAGAAAGCATATTATAATGATTTCTGCAGATCATGTACTGGAGTAATAATAGAAATGAATTACATTTTTAAATATGTTAAAATTTCAAATTGTAACAATATTTCACAATATTATTGTTTCTACTGCATTTTTAATCAATTAAATGCAGCTTTGGTGAGCATATTTTTGAGTAACTTGCATTTTAGACACAATATTGCTGGTAATTTGTCTGTTTCTTGAACACAGAAGTGACATTACCTTCCTAAATGAATCAGCATTCAAAACTAATTGGTTTGATAAACTATTTAATGACTCACAAAGACAGTCACTTCCTGAATGAATCAGTGTTTCTAAACAAATTGATTGTGTGAATGATTCCTTTACTTAGTTGTTACTATTGCAATATTAAAAAGACTGTTTCTGTGAGACTCACCAAATGAGAATATAAATGCTTGTGGGTATTTATCACTTTTAAGACATTTGTTTTGATAGAAATGACTGTCTCTGGCAGTGTAATTTTAAGCTTAGTGCTTTTTCATTTTTTGCCTAAATTAACTCGGGGCTATCCTTCAAGGCCTGAAATATGCTGATGCTGTACAAGTGAATCTCAGGCATGTGGATGAAGTATTTATTCATGTTAGGAGAAGCTTCAGGCTTCTATATTAGAAACTAGCTGCATTGCATGTAAATATCAGTGTCAGATAATGAACAAAACACCTTGTGTTGACAATATCTCCTCCCGCAATAACTTTCCCATAAGCCTTAACAGACAAAATAACAATCTCTGCAAGGTTGTGATTAAATCAAAGTGATAGGGTTGTCAAGCATATGCTGATTATGTGTTCATCTGAAATGCAGCATCAAAACAACAGGTTATGATGCCTAAATTAACACAAAGATGCATCAAAACAACAGGTTATGATGCCTAAAAATTCTGTCATCATTTATTCACACTTGTGTTATTCAGAATGAACGAGCTACATATTTTCAATGGAACACACAAGGTGGAATTTGCCAATTTACCAATAACAATAAAACAAAGCTTTCAAGCTTCAAACAGAATGCAAATGCACCATAAAAGTATCTTAAAAGTAATCCATACGAATCATACAGTAGATTTGCATAAGAAACAGACTTATATTTGTGTGAATAATCACACGTAAGTCTTTTTCTCACAATACACAAATCCTTCACTAAAGGAACGAGTATGGTTCAGCGGGTTTAGAGGGTCAGGGAGATCATAATGGACAGGAGGAAGGCGCTCAGCTGTAAGTCTTTTATCTGATCTGTCTTGGGGATTCTGCATCATCAGAACAGAAAGCATCGCTCAACACGTAGTTCAGGCAGAGTTCAGGGGCACGGGTGTTTTTCTCCCAGAGATTGCCTCTATGTGAACTCTAAATTGGCTCTTTGATCTTTGGAGGCAGCAGAACTCTGTACTAGCAAAGGATCAAACATGTATTAATTTTGTTGAACATATGTTTCAAGTTTTCTATAGGGGTACTTTTATAGACATCTTATGAACAAGCTGTCATATACAAATAATTGTTTTTTTTTTCTCCCACAGTTGTGCCAAAATTTGGGTGAAGCATTTCAGTACAAAAACCTGTATCTTATTGACTGATCCCACAATTCAGTTTGAACATTTTTAAATTAATTGATTGTTGCTTTTCTCAGAGTGCACCCAATTATTACTCTCTTGTCATTTTTTTTGAAATCTTAACTTAGAATTCCATTAATTTTTTTCTTTCTTTTTTTTTAAAAAAAAAAACTTAAATACTACATTAATTGAAAAATAGTATGTGTTTTTTAATTATTTAAAATATTTTATATAGAAAGAAATGTTTTTTAATTCATAATTTAGATATGAATATTGTTTAGTAACACGAATGCCCTCAAAATAACAAATATAAAAAATAAAAAAAAAACATTGAAATGAGAGATGCATTCATTTCATAAAAATATGTTTTATTAATATGTTTTCACTGAAAAGAAAGATAATGCTACTTTAGGGAATCTGTGCTAAAACTGGGCAGACAGCATGTGCAATAATGTGTGAAATTGGTAAATTTCCACTGGAAGTGCTGTCAGTGTATGATCTTTGGTTTTATGTCACTGGCAACTCTTTGAAAATTCAACATGTATTCTAAATGTGTGAAATCCTGTCATATTGTCCCCAACCGTTAATTAATTTGTTGCATGCAGCCTTGCTTAAGACTCAGCAGCCAGAAATAAATGTCAGCTAAATGTCATATTTTAAATTACTGTGGATAAATGGATCCAGCAGAAGAGTGTTGCAGTCAATGATTTCACTAATTAAATTGAAGAAGAAAAAAGATATGGATGCTCTCATTTGATGGTAAACACGTGACCAAATCATATTTTCCCCCCACATCATTATTGAGGCTTCTGACTCCCTAAAGACTGTAATCTTTCAAATAGGACAGTAAACTTTCATAAAAGTTGTGACAATTTGGTGTCATTTCTCAATAACTAATGGTCGATACTCTAATTAGATGAAAGCAGCATCCTTGCACATCACTTGTCTTGTCTCACTAAATAAAGGAAAATTATTTTAAGAAGTAAGCAAAGGACTCTGTCATATCTTCCTGAAAGAATTATGAAGATGCCTCTAAATGGCTGTCTTTGCCACTTTAAACTCTTAAAATAGCTCTGAAAGGTCATGATTTTTTTTATTTATGCCAGATTTGTTGGAGCTATAAAGCAATGGCCTGGTCTGAATCTCATTGTTAGCCCAGCTAGAATTTCAGTTCAGTGACAGTACAAAGACTCATAAATGTGATGTATCTCAACCTTTTAATCTGTAATCATGCCATTTTATAGATATGCATTACAGTAAAAAGATTCATAAAGCAGTCAGCTCTTTTTGTCTTCTTAACTGCATTACAACATAATGGCAATATCTCAGCCTTTTTTATTTAAAGAAAATAACCCCAATGCTGTAATTTTGTACTGCAAATAGAATTTTAATAATTAGTATTTTGATTTATGTTTTAGAAAAATGTCTAATTATGCTTAAAACAACAAATTTAGCTTGTCTATAACATTAAAGCTTGTTTTCAGAGAATACACACCCCCGTTCAAAATTTTGGGGTCAATCCTGAAAAAAATGTATCACGTTCTCCTCAAAAACATTAAGTAGCACAACCGTTTCCACATTTATAATAGTAAGAAATGTTTCTTGAACAGCAAATTAGCATTAGAACGATTTCTGAAAGATTATGTGAGACTGAGGACTGGAGTAATGATGCTGAAAATTCAGCTTTGCATCACAGAAATAAATAACATTTTAATATATTAAAGACAAGATTTCACAATATTACAGTTTTACTGTATTTTTGATAAAAGAAATGCATCCTTAAGAATAAGAGACTTACAAAAAATACACAAAAAATCTTGTTTTAAATTATATGTAATGAATAAACAAGGTTTCTGCTTAAAATAAGGAATTTTGCCACTGGAGTAACTTAAAGATCTATTCTTACCCTGTATATTTTTAATCTTAAAAATATTTGATTTAATATTTATACTTAAAAGAAGATATTTTGACATACTTGATGCAACTGAATACTCTGCAAACAAGAAAGTTTTGCTTCTCAAGTAAATATATCTTGTTTTAAGGTTTAGTTTTAACATGATGCTGGACAAAAATACAGATTTTTTTTTTTATACAGTGGGAAGGGAATAATGCGTCTTTTTGTCAGATGTGGAAACATATATTAAACAGAGGCTGCTGTGTTGCAGGTGTTCAGTTTCATACAGTGTATGTGTGATCATTTTATCTCTGTCTGTTCATGTGCATTGGTGCGTATATTTGTGTTTGTCCATGCGCAAGTGCAGTTGTGTTTGTGTCTCTGCGTGTCTGAGTCTATCCCCTTGTGTTCAGAGCTGCACAGTCCATCTCCCTATGAGAAGTTTGTGCACTGAAGCTGTTTACAGATTCCTAGCAGACGGTGGTGTGATGTACAGCAATGAGGCGTCGCCGGGTAAAATTGATAAATGGATATGGGTGGGTGACCATAATGGCAACAGTAAGAAATTGGATACTTGGCATTTCCAGATTTAATTTACTGTAGGCCCAGTGTTAGAGTGGTATGCCACAACCCACTTCCTCGTGACAAGCACTTAATTATTTTCACCCATCCAAGTGTAGACCCTGTTTCAGCCGTGGCTAGGAAAACAGCTGCCCCACAATGGAGCTGGAGATTGCTGGGATAGAGGAATATGTGAAAAGTAATCATGCTTCTGATGATGTCACTGCCAAAATCATTAAAGAACAAGTATTATTTTAAAAACTTTCCGTCTGTCTAAATTATATTTTATTTTTAAATGTAGATTTTTTTTTTTTTGGTTCTTTCTAAGATTACTGCATGATGTCTCAGACTCATGATTTCATAATATTGAATATGTAATAATGTGATGGAACAATCAAATTGTTCTCTGCTTGCACTGCGGCAATTTTATGCATGATTCGTCCTTTCGGTCCCCTTGAGTCCAGCAGGATGTGTTCAGCCTTCCTCTATTCTCTTTTCTCTCTATCCCCTTACTGGGAATTCATTGTCGTTCATTCCCTTAGGATTTCTAATCTTTGTGTGGGCAACATGTGCTCTGAATTTCAGCTTAGATCTGCGCAAGGCCTCGGGTTACAGAGGCGACAGTCAGAGGTCAAGCAATTTCTGAAATCGGTGGCATCCACATTTCATTTCCAATCAGAGTGACCAGTGCATCAGTTCAGCAAAAGTCAGGTGCAGATGACTTCATCCTGTCTTAACTGTAGCCTGAAATGTTTGAATGGGTGCCGTCAGAATGAGAATCCAAACAGCTGATAAAAACATCACAATAATCCACAAGTAATTCACAGGAATCCAGTCAATCAATTAACAAGTGATATTCTTCATGTTTTTTACACCAATAACTCCAGTGAAAAAGTCCATCTCCTGTTCATCAAAATCCATCAACATATTTGTGTAGGACTGTTTTCACTTGTAAACAGTGCTTGATATGTGCATATTTCTCTTCTGATTCAGACAAGATGACTTTTTCACTAGAGAAAGCAATATTATTGATAGACGACTTGTATTTTAGCTGGAAGCAACAGTTTGAAGTTAAAAACAAACATTTACATCTTGGCTGGCCTGAGCGTAAGCACATTATTAAGCAAAGTTTCATTTTTTGGCTGAACTATTCCTTTAAAAATGTCTCACGAATACTTCTAATGATGCAGAAAATAATCTGTCATAGCCCGTTCAGCTGATGTGGAAGAATAAGGACAAGTCTTACCATTAGAATGTAATTTTTTTTATTTATTTTTTTTTCATTTTTTTAAATCTCTTAAATTAGTAATTAAGTTAAGTTAATTAATTAGTTTTTTTTTTAGTTAGGTTTTTTTTTAATTGATTGAATGTGTGTGAATATAAATTTGTACGCAACAGTGTACCGAATTTATGCATTTGTGCACTTTTTTAACATCTTATGAGGTCAGGTATCTTTTTTTTGGTTGTTTGTGTGATTTATGTCGAATTTGTTATTGTGTTGATACAATCTTGTCTTAAAATAGCCACAAAATGTTGGTGCTTCTTTCATTGCTTTTCAGCTTTCAAAAAGTTCTCAATTATGCAAAAGGTGTGAATGGGGCACTGGGTGTTATATAACTTTCTTTAATAAATTAATGAAGGATGTGTCATGATGCATCACTTTTATGTATTTATAGGCTTTGTGTGAAGATCTGCCAACATTCAGTGTAAAAATAGCCAAAAGGACAAAAAAATCAGATGGATGAAAACACACTATTATCATTTTGATACCTTTTGGGTGATGATCTTCATGTTGTTCAGATATTTTCTATAACATATCAAATTGTCATAGCCTATACTGCACAACATCCAGCATAACATGTATTAAACTATGTATATGTGTGAAGTCAAATTATGTACAGTAGCCTATAGACTTGCGCTAAAAAAAGGATCTTTTAATGATCAGTTAAGTCTGTGATTTAAATCTGTTCTGTCAGTTGAATATGCTATTTACAGCTTGAACACACCCTGACATTGACATTACTGAATTCCCCTAAACTCTAAAAATGAGGTTAATTTATTCATTTATCAATGGGCTGCTACTCCTTAAAATACTCTCGTTTAACACATAAATCATTTTTACTAATATCATAAACTCACGAGCCGAAGGCCGAATTCACACACATGCACATGTACGGGGGTGTTTTATGAGACGGTGTCACAGGACTGATGTCTGATTTATGAAAAGTGTCTCTGTGAGGACAACAGTAGGCAGGTCATTAGTGTTGGGTTACGACTTCATCTCTCTCACTTTTGTACAATACTGAGATGTTTGACAACCAGCGTCTCTCTTTCTGTTTGAAATATCTGAAGACGCAGATTATTCCCAATTATTCTGGCTTTCTGGCTATTATTTCTTCTTAGATCACTTATTGTTTTTTTTTTGTTTTTTTACATGAATAAAAGGGGAGATCTTTTGGAACAGACATATATCCTGCAGCTGCACATTTTTATTATGTTTAGGAAGAAAGTTTAGGCAGGCATTTTCCATATTTCCAGATAATACACAACATGAGGGCTTCGAAATGATAAAGATACATAAAGTGTTTCCTAAAACCAAATTATATATGACCGGTCAGCAGTTGGTAGCAGTGTTGTCAGCAAAGTTCTGCTTAAATGCACAGACTGAATTGCACCCCGCTGAATAGGTCTGTTATAGCCAAAATAAAGGCTTCATTTACTGCATAAAGATTTCACTCTATTGCATCTCTTCCCAGTGACTATTCAGTTTTTTGTGCCATAATCTAATACCCCATTTGGATCAATCTTGCAAGGTCTTAATTAACTGTAAAAACCATAAATGAATAAGGACCCAAGTTGGATTGACCTTCCACTGAACCGGTTTTAAATGCTGAATCAGTCTTCTATTGAAAAACTGGAAAATGTAAAACTATTATTTTAGGTCTGTCAGCTGATTAAAAATGATATGCTGATTAGTTAATCAAATTAATCGCATATGTTAATATTTGCTGATTAAAAAACCCAGATGAAGATATTTTAAGACAATACATTATACAATAGATGAGTAAAGCATTGGGAAAAAATAACAAGAAAACAAGATACAAATGATCAATATTTTGTTTGATTTATTTCCATATTGTCCTGCAGTCCAAAGTAATACATTTTGCTGTGTATAATTTTAATGCTTATTTTTATTAACAATCCTAAATTGACGTTATATAATTCATAGTTAAAAAGACTGAATGTTGTTTTTTTTTTGTTTGTTTTTTTCAGCATTAAGGTTTCCCAGCAGTGTTCAGAGGACAGTAGCAGATGCTATTGTTTGTTTTTCAGACAAGTTTGCTTGACAGGAGATTTTTCAGGTCTATATTATTTTGGTCTTATGTTTTGGGAAAAACAAGAACTTTGGAGCCTTGATATTCAGCTCACTGTGATTTACAGCAAACATCCTCTGCAGACCTCGCTACACAATATTCCTTGTGTCTCTGCATGCAGCAATATCCTGTGCAATATCATTACAAGAGAGAGAAGGAAGTTGCTTAAGATTAAATTTTACTGCTGTGACATTTATTGGGAAGGCAAAGGATTTTGGCTTTAATATAGAATAGCTTTGCAATGCTGCAGCCCAGATTTCACTGTTTCCTTATGAAACGCCTCAAGGTCAGTAGAAACCAGCCCCTTTCTCAGCCATAGAAATGCAGTTCTCTCATCCTGGCCAAGAGTAGTCTTCTTTTTGGTATTTTTAAAGTCATGATGTGGATTTCACTCATGGAATAATCCATTTTCATTACTTATTAAAATTGATCCATGCAAACAAAAGGTGGTGCGGAGATGTCGTCCTCTGGGAACAATTGTAGCTCTCAAGACTCATAAAATCAAAAGCTAGGGGTTATATGTGGAGGTTGATGTGTATTGGGTTTTAAAGGACTCGGTTATGGTCGTACACACTGACCATCCAGTTTCCAAATGAGAAAATCGACCATTTGCCTAAATGTTAAAAAAAATAAATATTATTAATTATTTATTTTACTGGTTCCATGTTTCATTTTTGTGTTATTTGTTATTAACACCTTTTCTGTTGGAGATGTGGATTTATTTTGAACACATATCTTGGTCGGGGTCATGGTCTGTATGCTGGACTTGGAGGTCTCGACTCTAGCAGAATTCATGTTGTGTTTCAGAGTGCTGACTGGCTCCTCCTTCATGTGACTCCACTGTGAATTATACATGCTGTATTTGTGTTTGTTTGTGTTAAGATATAAATTGAAGTGGAAGTGAGAATGTGCAGTATAGTATTTGTAATGAGGGGAAAGCAGTTTTATATCTAGTGGCCACATTAGTGTAAATAAAAATGGGGCATTTTATGGAAAAAGTAACAAGAGTAAAGATATGGCCTATAACCCTACAGCTGTTGTTCGTAAACAAATTTGAGTGTAAATAATGCACAGCCTGGTAAATAAAATATTGCAGCGAGTGAGTTTTTCACTGTAGTCAACCTATGGGAAGAAACAAGAAGACAAAATGGTCAGGAGAGGTCATGGGGAGGGCTGAAGTTTGCCTGCCTGTTAAGGATTCGAAAACCACAGGTTTGTCAGAGGTTTTTTACTGGCATCCCTGTAGCTTCCTAAAAAGTAGTTCACCATGAAAACTGAATGTAACAAAGTTCTTAGACCGGGAAGGATGAGGCGGGAATAGGCAATCATTTAAACAAAAACTTTAATAATAAAATAAACACAAAAGAGTGCGACAGCCCCTCACGGACGACTGTCGTGCACAAACAGAACCAAAACACTTTATACACTTTAGTAATGTTAATATATGGTATTTAGCTGTCGTCACTCCTCCTTTTATCCTTCTGGAGCTCCTCCGTGGGACTTGAGACCGATGAGTGGCGCAGGTGTCAGGCATTAGCATTTACTCCACCGGCCTCGCTCCGTTCCCACGGCTCTCGGCCCCGCCCCTCTCGTCACACTGAAATTTTACTCCAGACTTGTATGAATTTCTTTTGTGGAGCACAAAAAGCAGTTTAGCAGAATGTCCAAGATTATTTTTTTTTGACACAATGGAGAGAAATTCTGTCAATCTTGTAAAAATGACATAAAACACCATAAAAGTGTCATTTGACAAAAATGTTACTTTTACTGTACTTGTATTCTAGCTTCCAACTGTTCTGAAGCCAAATGATACCTTAATGTGAGAACCAGATTGAAAATTTGTGAAATAATGGCAAAGAAACTCATCTTATTATTGAGCTGTCTCCATGGTATGCAGTAATATAGAGTGTGAACAAACAAACTCTTTTGAACCAGTTCTTTTTAGTGAATCAAAAACAGTATAGGTCAATTCACGAACAAATGACTCTTATGAGTCTTTTTTTTAATTAATTATTTTAAAATTTGAATCAGTATGATGGATCCTTTTACTAAATCAATATCAAGTTATCATTACTTTAAGTTATCAAATAAGTTATTTAAATACTTTTATAATTCTACAATACCTGTCAAAAGTTTGGAATAAATTTTTTTTTAAATGTTTTTAAAAATAAGTAATTGAAGTAAGTGAAATATTATTACAATTTAAAATAAGTTATTTTTTTAATATATATTAAAATATACATTAACAAGCTGAATTTTCATCCGCCATTACTCCAGTCTTCACATGATCCTTCAGAAATCATTCTAATGTGCTGATTTGATGCCCGAGAAACATTTCTTAATTTAATCAATGTTGAAAATGTTGAACTCTCTATATATAATGTGATACTTTCTTTTTTCAGGATTCTTTGATGAATAAAGTTAAAAAAAAACAGCTTTTATTTGAAATAGAAATCTTTTATAACATTATAGATGTCTTTACTGTCACTTTTGATCAACTGCATGCATCCTTGCTGAATATATTGAAGTATGTTTTAAATTCTTAAAAAAAAAATCCTTACTGACCCGAAACCTTTGAATGATAGTGCATATGTATCAAATTGAGAGTTTGAGATTCAAAATCAAATCAGGAAATTTGATACTCATCCCTTTATTATTGTAAATGTCCAGTAAATTTGTATTAAAGTACACATTAGCTTGAAGTGGGCAGAAAGACAGTACCAATGTCAAGATAAACTCCCAGCGCTCAGGTCTAGGGGGTGTGTAAGTTAGTTAAGAAGTCGGTGGCTGACAGCAAGAGGTGAAGGAAGGTGGGACATGAATGTTAATCAAGCTAATGAAGTTCTGGAGAGAGTGCAGGCTCATGCAGAGAGAGCCAGATATCACACACACATACACACAGCATAGCATCTAACAACAGACGGCTGTGCCACCAGGGGGCCTGCTGGTACACAACAGGAGTAAACAAGTAAACAGCTTACAATAAATGAGTCTCTTTACACATTTCCAAAATGTCCGGGTTAGTCAAGGACAACAGCTTCGATGAAAAGACTACATATATTAAAAAAAGAGGCTATTTGTAAATAAACGTGCAAGTGTGTGTGTGTGTGTCACTCTGGGACGATAATTGGATGTAGAGTCGGCAGAAGTCGGCAGAAGGACACTTGACTGGAAATGGGCCGGATTTGAGCAGGAAATGGGCAGACACAAATTGCAAACTACATTCTTAACAACCATATCCATCAGGTCACCCATCCTTATAGCCATCTAACCGTTCCTCTGTCCAATCAATCATGAAATCTATCACCCCATCACTCACTAAATCCCTCCATCTCACTGTGATTTGCTCATTTTCCCTCCCTCTCATGCAGTTCATTCATTCGCCCCCTTCTTGACGGTGGCAGCTAGAGGTGTTTACTCCTCCTGTGACTGCCAGGTATAAATATTGATGTGTGGATGGTCCGATTAAATGTCACAGTCCGTTCAGATAGTGAGAGAAAGAGAGAAAGACATTGTTGTGATCCTTTATGGACTTTAGAGTTCCATAAACAATCAACTTGAAGTGTCCGTTCCAGACACTCGCTTGAAGATTTTTCAGACAGACGTCCATGACACTTCATATTAACAAAGAAACTCATGGAAGTATTAAAGGGATAGTTCACCAAAAAAAGAAAATTCTGTCATTAATTACTCGCCCTCAAGTCGTTCCAAACCCGTAAGATCTTCCTTCGTCTTCGAAACACAAATAAAGGTATTTTTGATGAAATCCACGAGCTTTTTGACCCTGCATAGACAGCAATGAAACTGACACATTCAAGGCTCAGAAAAGTGGTTAAGAGATTGTTTAAATAGTCCATGCGACATCAGTTATTTACCTGTAATTTTATGAAGCTACAAGAATACGCAAAGATAAAAGAAAACTCTTGAAAACAAAGAAAACTCTTGCATTCATGAGAGTACCACAATGTATGCGTGAACGCACGTTGAAAACTGACATGGAAGAGAAGAAATTGTTGAATGGCTGAAAGACATTTTTGTTTCCTTTGTGCACAAAAAGTATTCTCGTATAAATTAAGGTTGAAGCACTGATGTCGCATGTCCTTACCACCTTTCTGGGTCTTGAACGTGGTAGTTGCATTGCTGTCTATGCAGGCCAGGGTCAGAAAGCTCTATGATTTTATCAATAATATCTTCATTTGTGTTTTGAAGATGAACGAAGGTTTTATGGGTTTTGAATGACATGAGGATGAGTAATTAATGACAGAATTTTCATTTTTGGGTAAACTATCCCTTTAAGTATCTTCTTTATTTTCCATTATAACTTTATTTATTTATTTAAATTCATTTAAAATGTATTTAAAATCTGTCTGGAAAGATATATACACTGCTGTATATTTTGGAGTCAGTAAATTTTTTTAAATTGATTAAATTGATTTTTTAAATTGATTAATTAAAATGTTTTAAATTGATCTTAAGTGACAGTAAAGACTTTTACATTGTTACAAAATAAATGTAAATAAAAGCTGTGCTTTTTAACATTCTATTCATTCAAGAATCCTTAAAAAAGAAAGGATAACATTTTCCACAAAAATATTAAGCAGAACAGCATTTGTATTATTGATAATAAGAAATATTTATTGAGCAACAAAACATCATACTAAAATGATTTCTGAAGGATCTTGTGAGAATTAAAACTGAAAACTTTCCATGAACACATTTAAAACGGTTATTTTAAATTAATAACATTTCACAGTATTACTGTTTCCCCCCCCCCTGCATTTTTAATCAAATAAATGCAGTATTGGTGAACATAAGACTTTATAAATCATAAAATAATTTCAAAAAGCATAAAAAAAATATATATATTGACCCCAAACTATTGAATGGGAGTACAAGTGCTTCACAAAAATAAAAGATTCACATTTATGCTTTGATTGACATTCTGGTTTAAATATATTAATGAAAACACATTTTTTGTGAGTCACAGGTCAAAATATTTTTCTTTGTTAAAATGCATAAATATTAAAATATAAAAGTATAGTTTTCAACCTGCAACATTAAAGAGAATACCTTTTTATCTATTATTTTATATATTATTATATATTTATATATTTATATATTATTACTAACTTTTCGATTCATTTTCCTGCAGCCAGGAAACAAACACTTCCAAAGCAAGGTGAAATTCTTCTACTCGGTTCTGAGTTTTATGAAGCTATTTGAAAAACACAGATACACACTTATACGCCCACTCTCTGTCTGGCAAATACATCTTAACATGCGTACGGACACATACCTGCAGCCTTTTTTCATTCTTATAAACACACCTTGCCTTGATTCCTGATATAAGCTGTTTTCTTGCTACACCTTTGCTGATATAGACAGTTGAAACTGAGCATCCCATATGGCCTCGACATGAGCTTGTATTTCAAGGTAAATTTAACTAACCTCTAATGCACCAATTGGCTTCCTTTCCATCATTTATGGCAATACACTAAAGTCTTCCTGATTTAGTTGTTGCTGGAGTCTAACAAGGTTAGACAGGCATACAAATCAATTGTGTGAAAATGATGGGTGATTTTCACAGTGCATTAAGTCTTATGAAGAGGACTAATATTAGGAAACCACATATATACACACATATATATATATATATATATATATATATATATATATATAGGTCACCACAGCTCTAACATACTGTACAGTGTGCAAGTGAAGAAGTTGACAGTTGCGTATTGTACCGCTAAATTTAGCCTCATTATTGGTCTCAGTGGTTGGACACATGATATCTCGCTGCCCTCCAACTGCTAAACAACAGTCCAGTGTATTAGTGTCTGGAAAGTAAGGTATATAATGATAAAGTATCAGTAGTGGTGACACTTTGTTTGCGATTTTATTTTGTGGACTGTTTACTTGCAGGGACTAACTGGACCATGCTAACCAGCCAAACCTTGATCCCCTTGGCTGCTATTTGAGTGTAAACCGTGCTTCTCTGTCTCTGTCAAATAAGTAACATCTCATCCTGCTGGTGACTGTCGCCATGTTTATGACATATTGATTTGATTTTGTGGAAAGCTGCACTGTTGTAAACAAAGAGCTCTTGCATTAGATGTGACAGGAACTCTGCTTGCTTTTGTTCTCTGGCACTTCAGATGTCTGTTGTATAACTTTATATGTATACAGCTGCACTCAAGCATCAGTGAAGGAGTATCTTAATGCATATCAATTGCATGTGGCATAAAAGAACACAACAAGAGGGTATTTTGTTTCATACAATGGTTAGCTGCTTCTAGTGTTGAATCATAAAGTAATCATAAAGAAATGTTATTTTATTGCACTTCTCATTATTTTACATTTTATGAAACGTTGGGGTTCTTATTGTTAATTCATTTTAAAAAAGTGTTTTCATTATTTGAAATAAAGGTGAAATAAGATACACAGTAGTCTAAATTTAAAGATTAAAAACTTTTAAATCAAAATTAGAAGTTGCAAATGACAAGTGAGTTTTAATTTTAGTTTAGTAACTAAAGTTACTGAAAAATAAACAAATAAAAAAGAATGAAAATTGCAAAAGCAACTAACAAAATCACTAAATCAAACTAAAATTAAAATAAAAACTTAATATATATAAATATAAATGAAAAAATAATACATGCTTTAGTATTATGCTAATACGAAACACTGGTTTTGCATTACATTTGCACTGAACATTTGTGAATACATTTTTCTAATATAGTTAACAACATGCTCTTTTGTAAGACTACATTATTACTTTGTCAGATTCCTATTTTTATGATGTGTTTTGTTCTTAAAAAAAAGCTAACTAAAATGTCATCTAATTTTAGTAATCAAAAACATTTTAACTGATGAGAGTGCAAAATGACACCAAATATTCAAACATTTGAAAAATTTCTAAATTTTTCTAGAAAGCACACCACTGTATACACTGTAAAAGAAATTTTGTAATTCTGTAAAATGTATGTTAAAAAAAACTTGCAGCTGTGGTTGCCAGAATTTTACCATAAAAAATATGGTAACAAACTTTTAGGTTTTACAGATTGAACCTAAATTTACATTTAAAACAGTGTTTAATTAACTGAGATAATGTTAATATACCAACTTATTGAAGTACTGAAATCTGCTTGTGATAACCACCAAAAGCAGGTGGTGATGAGAAAGTCACATGATGAACCATTTTCTACAAGCTGAGGAGAAAAAACACTAACATATATAGAAGATGCATATGTGTTATTCACACAAACAGTAAACACCATCATTGTAACACACATGAAACTGAAATAATGCAATAAACATTTAACAACATTAGATGTAATAACCCTAATGAACACAACTGATAAGAGAAAAACTAAAGTTATTTCAACGAGAAAAAAAAAGTGAAATGTAATGCAGGGAGTTCTGGGAATGTCAATTTACGTTTTTTCACTTTCAATAACTGTATATTACCATACAATTACATGTAATGTCCAATACAGGTTTTTCACCGTATATAGTAGGAGAACTTACTGTTAACTAAGTAATAGATTTTTACTGTAGCATTTTTACAGTCTTTTACTGTTAAAATCACAGTCTCCAAAGTGTAATTTGTTTACATTACAAGTGGCGTGTTACAATGGCCCTCAACGCACTTTTTTTCAGTTTCTTTTATCAAAATATAACTTTGGTAAGGACATGTGAGTACTAGAGTGTTCTAGAAGATCAGACGGTGGTGGGACCAGTAAGAGTCCCTCGTTCCGTGTTCCTGCTCTCTTCCCGGGATTTGAGTTATTCATAAGCTGTGAAGTCATCGGGAGCGAGGCTGTCTGCAGTGCTCCATTACTGCCAGCTCCCACCGTGCAGCAGCATCGCTCTCCTGCTTCGCCTCATGTCATTTAAGTCGGCCGTCTCTGACGAGACTCTGATCTAATAGACCTGAGTGATCTACCGGTAGCAGCAGGAGGGAGGTGCACAGCGGCAAAGACATTAGCTGTTTACAGGGATCGTCTATTATCTTTCACACAATCTCTCCTGCCTTTGCCTTTCCTCCCTGTCTCACCTCCTCCCACTCAAGTGAGAGATCTTGCAGACCCATAGAGCGTGAGAGAATTGCTTGCAGTTGGGTCAACGCGCAAGTCTGTGCATCCGTGCGAGTGCATATCTTTTCATCTTATCTTTCATTTCGTGCTGCTTGATATTCATTTTATAACTTTACAATAGAACTTTGAGACCTCTGAATTGTAGCAGATTCATTTGTAAGTGCTCAGAATTGAGGGATAATAAGCTATGCCACTTTTTACTTAAGTTAAATGAGATGTCTGCAATGTCTATTAAACAGGGCTTTAGAAATATGACTTCTCAGAGAATTAATCATTGGGGAGTCTTTATACAATTTACATTTAAAAAAAAAATAATTTAATTAATGCACAAACCTATTTTGATCACTTTTTGTTGCACATTATTTGCATTTTCATAAACCCCACCACTGGCACAACTTACCCCGACCCACATCATTTTGGGATAAATGGTTTATTTAATAATTCATGATGGATTTTTAGCCAAATAATTGACATGGTTGATTCACCATATTTTTAGACTTAAATAATATATTATTTTTATCTGCAGTGGGGAAAATGCATTTTGACATGCAAAAAATACAGCATATAAAAAATTCTTATGTGCATCTCTCAATTATAGGCATGAATAGGTTTGGTTACATGACATAAATTATGCACAGTTTGCTAGATTAAAGGGGCAACGGTATGTGGTGATCCTTATGCTAGGATACACTAACGTACCACAGCACACAGTATTGCCGCCAGATTAAGTATAATGCATTATGACACAAATTGTGCTGGATAAAACAGGCTCACCAGCAGGATTCTATGAATTTATGAATAAAAGAGAAGAAACACCATGAATATTTTGCAAATTCTCTTTGAAATTCATACTTTCAGTTATCTGTGGGAAACTACAACCTACAGTATACCGCGTCCTCATTACAGGGAACTTCCACATCAGATTAGCTGTAGGTTTATGCACCAGTGCAATGAACTGTATTGTTTTCCAGAACTTTGTGGAGACAAGTTTTTGTCTTGTTATAATTCAATACACTAAACAGATTATATTAGCATTCGTTATGCATTAAAATATAGGGAAATATATGATGGCTTTTGATGAATCAGTCAAAAACTTAGCAACCCACTTTACTTTTGTAAAATCATGAATTTCCAAGTTCAACAGAACATCAAACAGGAGAAATGCAGATCAGGGCTTGATTTTAGCCATGACGAGTTGATTGATTTTTAATTACGTTTTCAATATCAAAGTCAATAATTAAACTAATATATCTAACTATTAAGGGTTGCAAATCAGCAGCAAATCAGGGAAACACAGATGTGACCAAACTGCAAATGAACACACAAAAAAAGACTGCATGGATTTTACATTATTGCATTTGGAGAATGTTTATTTTTTTGGTCATGTGACCAATTTGAGACAGATTTGCATTGCAGGCTTTTAATTGCAGGCTGGAGCCCTGAAATGTCATGAATTGAAAAGTTTCAGGGAAAGAATAAGTTTTTTTTTTATTTTTACTGTTTTTCTGCGTAAACGTGCTAAATTATATATGTTTTTTCTTTGTGCACCAATGAATCATTCACAATAAGAAATGCTTTACAAAAGTAAATAAAGTTTTTTTTCTTTTCTTTTTTTTTAATTCCTACCAAAATCAGTATTGTATCTGTTCGGTATAAAAAAAAAAAAAACATTTCCATTGCACAACAGTTTTTTTTTTTTTTTTTTTTTTTTTTTTTTTTTATAGTGGGAAAAGGTTCTTCAAATTGTTAAAACATTCTTCCCGCTTAGAAAAAAATGGTTGTTTTCAGTTTTGATTTAATGTACGAACAGATTACAGTAGAAAAAGCCTCTCTCAGAAAAACGGCATCTCCCCAACCTCTTCTCTTGGCCTGTAAATAACGTCCTCTAGCTCTCAAACCCGTGTCAGAGCAGTGCCTGCAATGAATCCTTTAACCAAAAGTGTCATAGCTTTGGCATCTAATCGATGCTAGTCTCTGCCCTTCCATAGGTCAGTGTCAAAGCATTGAGACATCTCTGCCAGAGCTGCAGAGCCTCTGATTCAGTATGACTCAGGCCATCTTCCAGTTTCGTTCCCTATTAAGAAGACATAGACTTCGTACTTTAGATTTTTCCCACAGTGAATACTTAACGAATATGTTTCTGAATATCTTTGGACACACACTTCTGTTCATACACAATAACCTTTGATGTCAAGATGATGTTTGTCAGGCTGCTGGGAGACCATCTGGAGCTGCTGCAAGCAGTGGCACATAAACATTAGCAGTCGTCCACAGGAGTCAACCTCCCTCCGTCCACCCGCCCTTTCTCTTCACTCCGTCTATGTAAGAGGTGGAAAACACAAGCAAGGACAATACTTCACTGAGCCATATGCTTCTTTATTTCAGCACATTAGTGCAGACTGAGGTTTTCAGTACTTCTCGTTGGTTGCATTTTGAATGTAAGCAGCTCAGTGAAATTTCCTGAACCCAGAAGTTCACTTTCATGGTACACTGGCTGTAAAAATGTAAAAGACTGAAATGTCATCCTAACGTTCCCTCTTTTTCTTTCCCTTAGGTGCAAAGGTCATATTTTCCCAAGTACATGCCATAAGAAAGGTAAGCCTATTTGTCTGAATGACCACAAGGTTTTACATAAGTGCTTCACGGTGTGTGCTATGGCTGCTGGAATTACTGTGCACTGGCACCACTTGGTGGCTGCCATTGGAGAGACAAGACTTTATAAAAAAAAAAAAAAAACCTTATAGAGCCCATTAAATAGTTATTTTGTGTGTTGACATTTAAAAAAAAAAAAAAACATTTTAGCCCTGTGGACTTTTTAAGAAATTAAACTCTCTTAAAATACACTTTCAAACTCTCACTTAATTTAATTTAGAATGATTTGCTTATTTAATTTGTCTGCTAACAATATCCAGCAGATAATACTGAATCAGTCATTCAAATTCCCACCACATATCAAATTATGTTTTTTTTTTATTTGACAAAACGTTGTGTGGAAATGATATTCTTAACTTTGCAATAAAATATGTAATTGTTATTGTAACAGTAAATAGGTAATGCCTTACTAATTTCATCATCTAGTATTTATGTATCTCAAACACACACAAATTATTTATATTTTTATTATCCACACTTTTTGCAAACAACCCCGGGACAGTTGTAATTTTTACACAATAAATATTAAATGCTTCATCATTGTTTCTCACATTGTTTAGATTATCAGAATCAAAATAATATTAATATTTTTATGATGGCTTTTTATAGTTTAATAATGAATGTCTGGGTCTGGGACAAGGGAAAAACAAAAATCTATTTGAAAAGAGTGAATGAATGATTAAATCCAAGTTGCTTTGAATAAAAATCAGCCCATTACATAAATACCTCTGTGAAAAAATAGTAAACTTTAGCATATTTTTAAGAAGAGTACTTATTTCATGAGTAAATTAATACTTTAAAAAAATATATTTAGGTACAAACTTAATGTAATGTTTTTGAACACTTAACTATGTTAATTGCAATTAATATTGATAAATGAAAATACAGTTTACATTTGTATATGCGATAAGATAAATTTTAGAGTTGTTTTGAGCATTTATTTTTCTTTAAAGCATGTAAAAAGCTTATTAAACATTGATTTAAATTGTTAAAACTTTTAATTTGCCATTACAAAGTGTACTTTTTAAAAGTGCACTTAAGTGTGTTAAGAAACAAGTAAATTTAAGTGGCCTTTTATTTAATTAATTGTAGTTTTTTTTTTATACACTATAGGATTTGAAGTAAACTACACTCTAAAAAATGCTGGGTTATAAACAACCCAACTTGGGTTATTTGACAACCCAGCGCATGGTAAATATTGGACAAATATTGGGTTAAATGTTGTTACTCAGCATGCTGCAAACAATATTATATTGCTGACTTACAGTGGGCTGGAAATTAAAAATCACACACAGAATTACTAGAGGCAAAAGCAATTATCAAAAGATAAACATTTATTATTAAGCAAGAACACCCATGGAAAAAAATCTAAAACTAATTTAATTTGTTTGGGTAAATACAGCATAGTTTACGATATTACATTTAAACTCGTTTATCAAGCATTTTAGAAAAAAATTTAACATTTAAAGTAGCAGTTTAATTTAGATGTATTCAACTGTTCTCTGTAATCACTTTTCACTGAAATAGTGCTAATTCTCGTGCCGGTGGGTTGCTGAAATTTGAGCCGGTGAAGGGCTGCTGTTCTTGGGGAACTGTGAACTTCAGATACCGGCCTCGCGTTTCACTCATAGCTAAAAGATGCCATGACTGACTCCATAACCTGCCCATTAACAGATAGTACTGAGATTAGAAAACACATTTTAACATCAAATTAAATTAAAGGTTCTATTATGCTTTTTCACTTTTTCAACTTTAGTTAGTCTGTAATGTTGCTGTTTGAGCATAAAAAGATCAGCAAAGTTACAAAGCTCAAAGTCCACTTCCAAAGGAGATATTTTATTTAACAGAACTACAACAAATGACTCGTTTGGACTACAACGCATGTTTTCCGGGATTTGTGATAACACAAAGATCGACAAATGGGACGAGACCTGGTTGAGCTGCACTAGAGAAGACGAGGAGTGTTATCACTATGTCGGAGACACGATAGCTTTCTCAAGGCAGACGAACTTAGAGTGGCTACAATCATCCGGGTTTAAATTGCACTCAAATTGATTTGATTTTGATGCAATATTTACACTGAAGCTCGCAGGCGGCTATGATAAGAAGCAGGACATTTCCCAACCAGGCTCTGAGTGCTGCCAATCTCAACACACACTGGCCTAGTTAACCAATCACAACACAGACTGGCCCAGGTAACCAATCACAGCACATTTCGTTTTTCAGAAGGCGGACCTTCATTTGACACAGGAACTATTCGAGCCGTTCATGCCAGACTGAGGAGAGAGGTGCTGTAATAATGTAAAATATGTGAAAAATAATGTGTTTTTCGAACAACCTAGAATGAGAGCCTGTTCTAGTACACATCCAAAACAAAATCAAGACTTTGTAAAAGAGCATAATGGGACCCCTTTAAATTCAGTATGATATCGAATAAAATCAGTAAATGTTATGCAAGGCAAAAGGCATTTCCACCATGCGAAACGACCACTGCTGACACATCTGACTGACTGACTCTCGTCCTTATGTTGTGTAGCGTAATATGATATAATTTACAGCACAGTAAAGACTTCATAAATTAAATAAAATGTACACAAACCTTGATTTCGCTGAAGAAGTGCACCAAATCGGCAGTGGCGGTGCTGAGAACCGCTTTCTCCTGTAGTGGACACACAAAGCCTGCGATCTGACTGTTACTCAGCAGCTGGGTTGTTTTGTTGGAGACAGGGTCAGCCCAGTGTCTGGGTAGAAAAAATAACCCAGCATTTTTTAAAAATTTGCACCAGCTTAGTTACAGAAAAACTACCCAGTACCTGGGTAAAAAAATATATAAAAAATAACCCAATAAAATGACCCATCAAGTTGAACCCAGCATTTAGGTTAAATAAATAAATAAATAAACTCAGCATTTTTTACTAGTGCACATTTAATACAATTGAGGACACTTCTTTTTCACACGGGTGTGCCTGAAATTGAAGAAACACTATTATTGTTGCTGACAGTACTTTTGTTCTCTAAATTACAGGAACCGTGTCCTTATTGTCCTGACAATAACAGACAGACAGATCCAACAGAAGACAACTTTCCTAGATCTGCACAACCGGTGCAGCTTCCAGTCTTCCCATGGGTCCAGCGTTCCTCTCAAATCAACCCCAAAGACATCACTGCTGCCCATGTCACAAAGAGCCACCGTAAACTCCTCCTTAAAAGCGGCCTGCTTGTCCAGCAGCTCAACGCTGACCCTCCTGGCCAGATCAAGGAGAACCCAGAGCAACTGTCTCAAGTGCAGCTGTCCCGTCAGAGGCTGATGAGGGAGGTCTGTGCCAAATACACAAGCGGATCCACCAAACAGACTATAACCCGCATGCATGTGTCCCGTATCTTTGTGGAGGACAAGCACAAACTCCTCTACTGTGAGGTGCCCAAGGCAGGCTGCTCCAACTGGAAGAGGGTGCTCATGGTGCTTCAAGGTCTCGCTTCTTCCACTGGAGAGATCCAACATGACGAGGTGCATTATGGGAATCATCTCAAGCGACTTGACTCGTTCGATCAAAATGGCATCATTCATCGTCTGAAGACCTACACCAAAGTCCTCTTCCTGAGGGAACCTTTCGAAAGGCTAGTGTCTGCTTTTCGGGACAAGTTCGAAAGTCCAAACTCGTACTACCACCCCGTGTTCGGGAAGCCCATCATATCAAAATACCGCAGCAATGCGACGCAGTACGCCTTGCGCACGGGAGCCGGCGTGACCTTCAAGGAATTCATCCAGTATCTGTTAGATGTGCATCGGCCGGTTGGCATGGACATCCACTGGGAGCCCGTAGGACATCTTTGCAGCCCCTGCTTGCTGGACTATGATTTCATTGGGAAATTTGAGACTCTGGAGGAAGAAGCCAATTTCCTTTTGAGAAGTATCGGAGCTCCTAGCAATTTAACATTCCCTAGTTTTAAAGACAGGAACCCTAATGCAGAAAGGACATCTTTGGAAATCACAAGGAGATATTTTGCACAACTAAATGTGACGGAGAGACAAAGGGCGTATGACTTTTACTACATGGACTACCTGATGTTCAACTACACCAAACCGTTTAAAGATTTATACTGAGGCTTTTACAGTAGCCTAATGAACTTTCTGTTGGCTTGATGTTCACATTTTGTCCTAGTGAGGTTATTTTATTACTGTCAAATGTCGTTGTTTATTTGATAGCAAATTTCAATGTGAAATATTACTAACATTCTGTACTTATCTCTGCAGGCTGGTCCTTGCGTTTATCTTGTTATTTACAAAACATTCAATTCTATTCAGTAAGAAACCTCTTAATGGGATAATCTGCCCCAAAAAAATAAAAATTGGACATCATTTACTCACTCTTCATGTCATTTCAAACCTGTGTGAACAAATAACAGATTATTTTGAAGAATGTTTCAGCTGTTTTTGTAAAAACAAAGGTGGACAAAATATCAGAATTTTAATTTTTGGGCAAACTGTCCCTTTGTGTGTGATTTTGTTCAGACTGTCTCAGACTGCCTAGAATGAATAGACTGTACTAAGAGTGTACTAGAAGTTATAATGTTATTTATATTAGTGTTGAAGGAAAGTGTCCAGCTATGAGTATCACTGTTGGATATAACATTGCGAAACATTTTCAACAACGAGACTGGATTTAGTGTGGTACATCTGATAATGGTAAAATATTTTTTTTTTTTTTTTTTTTTTTTTTGTGAATGTATAAAAAACTGTTTGTCTACAGTGTGTCATGTATTAGAGCATGACCTGCTACACCTTTGCCTTTCACATTTCTCATATTATGACGTTTTCTGTATATTAATAAATGTAAGCACAATATTTTAATGTTAGTTAGATGACATCTCTGCGCGATTACCTTCTTTATTGTTATGATGACGTATCATAATTCCAGTCATTTCTAGGCCTGTCAGTAGTAGAGGTGTACAGTAAACTCATCACATCCTCACATCTTTCACCCTTTGTTGGAAGGTTAGTAACATTTTTAATTGTTATCCAACTTATTTTTCAATGCGGAAGTAAACTATTTCCTGTTAATCTGCAAGACTTTTGATTCATTAGCCGCTAATGATAAGTAACCAGAAGAATAACAAAGTGCATTAAACGGTAAAAGTATTTACGCAACAAACCAATGTATTTATAATTATGATAAATTAAAAATAATAAGAATTAGCTTACCAGCTTGTAAAATCAAGCAGCATAATGGACTTGTTTTTGCCGCTAAAATAACTGGAAGTTGATGTCACCAGAAGCCTCGCATATTCAAGTTAAGAATGACCGTTCCCGCTTATTTTAAAAATAAATAGGAAGTAATGTATCAAATTACTATAGGGCGCTCAGGAATGCTTACTTCTGATTGGTCAGTTGCGCCATTAGGCTACCTGCTAGACTGAAGCAAACTAGAATACTTTTTGTACATGAAGAAAACAAAAATAATGAATTTATTCAACAATTCCTCTCCTCTGTCTCTCCAAATCAGCATAGCACCATTTTCAGAATTTTAATTCTGAGCTGTACGCAGGCGGCGTACGCTCTTCTGTGTCAGCCGCGCTGCGGCGATGTGTTGTTTGCTTCCAAACCAAAGCGTAAATACACGTAAAAAATGTATCCTTGTGGCGCGGCTGATACAGAAGAGCGTACGCCATCTGCATAATGCTCAGATTTGGAGAGAAACAGAGGAGAGGAATTGTTGAATAAAATCGTTATTTTTGTTTTCTTTGTGTACCAAAAGTATTCTCATCGCTTCATAACATTACAGTTGAATCACTGATGGCAGATGGACTATTCTGACGATGCTTTCCCTGTCTTCTTCCAAAATATCTTAAATTGTGTTCCGAAGACAAACGAAGCTTTTACGGGTTTGGACATGGGGGTTGAATCACTGATGGCAGATGGACTTTTGTGTAGGTGATTAATGACAAAATTTTCATTTTGGGATGGAGTATCCCTTTAAGATTATACTTTTTTTTTTTCAAATCTGTATTACACACATATATATATATATATAGTGTTATTATTTTTCTGCTAATTCACCCCAGTTTTGGAAACAAAAACAGGTGTCTAATCCCCCCTTAAAGCGGTCAAAACTGGTGTTGATCTTTACATCTTGTCCTCCCACTCCAATAAGTCCTCTGCCGCCTGGAGCAACTGCGGCTTTTTTAGCTCCACCCCCTCGTTACCCCCTCCTTATCTCACAGGGCCTGGGGCTTTGACATCCTGTTCTCTCTCACAATCTACAGACTCAAAGGGCACATCAAATCAGCTACCATTTGTCACGTGGCTGACAGAACAAAGAAAATCCTCATTTTTCTTTCTTCAGCACCAAAATCATATTTAAAAAGGAGAAGGGTAAGAGAAAAATTATAGTCTTTCCGTATGATTGGGTTTTGGAATGGAAGGAGCTGGAGGCAAGAGAATAAGATCTGAAGTAACTTTTACATATTAAGTTATTACAAAAAGACTCTGGGAAATCTAATTACCAAAAGAAGTGTAGACAAAATGCAACAGCATCAAAAAAGTTGTTTCAGGTGAGAAGGTGAGATGTTTGACGTAGCCAGTCACGTCCAGCAGATGGCGCTGTGGTCTAATGAGGAACACAGGCATCATCTTAACGTATAATATATATGTTGTATGTGTAATTTTTTTTTTGTTTTTGTGTTTGTTGATGTTGTATTGGTGTTATTTCTCTTTTTGTATTGGAGTAGCTCATGCCTTCAAACGTGTAATAATTCATCATACTAGAAATGCATATACATAAAAAATGCATAATATCATTTAAATTTTAACACTATAATTTAAATACTACGAGTGATTATGAATTAACAAAGTTAATATTAATGTTAATAAAGTCCCACGGACCACTGAGACGAAATGAGTTCGTGTGAATTGTGAAAGTTTTAGCTTTAGCTGCTATATGATTACCAGGACGCTTTTGTTTTTCTGTCTTCAGGCTGTTTTATTTGCCTCGCTTGAATCTAAGCTCAACTGTAAGACCAGGGTTAGTAAGTGTTACTCAGATATATAGTTTTGTTGGCGTGATGCACATCATTTGGGATAACCATTACTCCCCTCATCTCTCTGTAAATTAAGGAAATGAAGTGCAGGCGCTCGAGGCAACATTCTAAGCTATTTAAATCTTTAAATTTACATCTTCCTCGCCAGCGTCAAGTAATTGAACTAACTCCGGGCTTGTTCCTTTAATTGAACAAAAATATCTTGTCTTCCTGCTGCTCGTCTGATGTGGGAAAACTAATTTCAGCCAAAGGCGAGAAAAATTCGGTTGTTAAGTCCAAATAGTTTGCAACATATTCCTGTATACAAACAGATTTGCTTTGCTGTGTTTTCACTCGAGAATGTGGGCTATTATGTCGAAGGTGATAACATTAGCTCTGTGCCAAAAGATTACTGAAGGTAATTGGAAAATAAATTTAAAAATTCAAATTTGTGACAAGAAAATGAAAGGGTTCTGTCTTTCCCCTTTGCATAACTAAAAACCGAGCTGACATGTGGCTTATTGCTTTATAGGCCTAATTATTTATTTATGGAAATCTTAATTCATAATGTGTTCTCTGTTCGTAGGTTGTTTGAAAAGCGTTTTAAGGAGAGGTCATAAGATGTGTTTTTGTAATGTTTCATTTAAATGTACAAATCACGTAATTTACCCAAAGCGTCGTTTTTACGTTTGGTATAAGCTGTTTATTTTCTTCATAAACATTCGTAGTATTGACGTCTGACTTTACAGCCTACTGGCGTTTGACAGCATATTTTCAGACTGTTACTAAACGTTCTATTTTAGCTACATTATTTTCAGCTGGCGTTCTCGTGCTAAGGAAACAGTTTGGAAATGTTGTAAATTCGTTTTTTATTCGCTTCGTTTAGTTTGGTCACTGGTTGGCGCCAGATGTCAAGGTACAGAACATTTTGAGGCGAATGGGAACATTATTGCAGTGGTCTAAAACGGTCAAGTATCTTTTTTGTAGAAATGTTTTCAGCACAATGAGACTGTCTTCCACCTGAAAGCTGTGTGCCATCAAGGCAGACATCTCTATCTAGCCGCGCGCAAAACATTGAAATGGCGCGTTTGGCTCGGGGCGGATGTGTGGGCGCCTTTTGCAGAGGCACAATGCATATCGATATATGTCATTTAGTTTTCATGGCCAGCAGAACATTATTAGAACGGTGAGAGAAACATATTAAACCAAATTAAGAAGATGCATACTTTTAAGCCTGTAAGAAATCTCTGGAAAAGACTGGGGAAAAAAAGAATTCTTAAATCATAATACAGTGTATGCAATGCCGTTTAAAACAAAAGATTGTTTCTCTTTTGCTCGCTGAAGGTTAATCAAAGACATGCACACAGGTAACCTAGTAAACCGTTATCCTGGCGCATGCACATATCTTTGTTCGGACGCATAAATGACGATAAATGCGATTAAAACACACATATATACGCATACTTCCAATTGTGAATAGCAAGATCAAATGTTGTTCTTGTAACTCGCCCCAGCTCAGGCAGGGTTGAGCTAATTGTAGCCTAATCCTGCCCCGGGGCGTTTGGAGAGCCTTGAGCAAGAATTCTTGTTCAGCTGTCCTCTGTTATTCGGGCTGGAACGCTGTGCCTTCAACGCACTCTCACGCTTCAACAAAAAAGGAGCAAGAAAGAAAAAAAGCGAGGCTAAGACACGCCACGATCGATCTCATGTTTTAAAGAGGGCTGAAGATACATTTACAGCTATGTCTTCCAAGGTAAGGACGCAGCCTTGACTGACTCCCCTGTGTAGCTTTTGTGGAAAGTGTCTATAGCAGTCTGTGTTTTAAGCGCGTTTTTAAAGCCACAGCGACCTATATAGCGCTTAGATTTCGCTGGATTCTGAACGGAATTGTCACCGGATTCTGTACGAGGAGCTCTTGGGAGTGCCGAGAAAATATTACCGAAAAGTTCTTTCTAAAGGACGAGCAACCTTCATCAGAGACAGTCTCCTAGAATCCTCCACAGATTGCGTCGGACATCCTAAAATGTTTGAAACGGTACGGTGGATTCTGTCAGATTCTCGTTATGTTTCTCAGGTGCATCTTTGCGTTCATTCTCAGTGTGTCGTGCTTTTGCAGTTTTTGATCAGGGAGGGCTGATTTGAGTATACAATGAGAGGTCAGAGCGCTACTGTATGCCCATTGCGTACAGGAAGTGCGGTACAGAGGGTTGTAGGGCTATTTTACGCACTCCAGGGACCTGGCGCAGTTTTTGACATCACAAACTATTATTTCTGACTTGGATGAGATCTAATTTTTCACTCACACTCTTAACATTTGCTTCCGACCTAGTGTGTGCAGGCTATATATGAAGAGTTCAGATGCAAAACACTCTTAAGTGCCGTCTGACATTTTTATCAGGCTCCTATATTCATGTTCAGTTATTTCACTTGAATTGCACAGGAAACGACATGCCATTAGAGTAAAATTACTGAAACTAAACATAGGAGCAATGCTCATTTTAGATGACAATTTCATATATATATATATATATATGAATATATGGGTAGGCTTTATATTTTACGGACGTTAAGTACAGGGCAATTTCGAGACGGACATCACTAAAACTAATGATAACTTGCACTTACTAATGTTGATTCATACCGCTTTGACGGATTCAGTGTTCATTCAGAGAAGAATCTGTCAGACTGATTCTAAGTTATGATTCTTTTTTAGTGATTCATTAAAAGAGTCATACGAGTCAATTGGTCGTTGTGGGACTATACTGGTGTAGTTGAATGTTTGCTTTTCGGATTTTACAAGAAATGTAGGCTATGATCCATTGACATTATTCACTGTTTTAAAATCATAAAACGAAATTTGCACACGAATTTATACTCTCAACTCCGGTAACACACACACACACACACACACACACATATATACACACATATATATTATATATATATATATATATATATATATATATATATATAGCCATGGATCTGTAGATTCACTGACTTATTTTTAATATTGTGAAAAGTGGGGCTCTTCTACCCAGGCCAGAAATCATGTGTGTGTATATATATATATATATATATATATATATATATATATATATATATATATATATATATATATATATATATATATACCCCTCATAATATTTCAGTTGTTTGTCTTTCGTAAAAAACATTGAAAACTTAACTATAGCAGACCAATTCCATTTTTTGAGATTTAATTTTAAATCTAAGGCTAAACACATGATACATCATTCTATACAGTACTATGTAAGTCTCTGATGTACACCATGGGCACACATTGCTCCAGGCGTAGTGCCTCTGGAAATGGGACTTTAACCATCTGTTTAGGCAGAATTGTTCGTTACTCCAAACAAAGGTTGATTCATACCACAGTAGCAGTCAAGCATCATGGTCCCTATGGTTTTAATTTAGAGCTGTGATTGCTCAGGAGAGGACAATGACTTCAAATATCTCAACGTTGCATGATTTAGAACCTTTTTCACTAACTGAAACTTTATTATGACGCAGCATCATTTCGATTTTTATATTTGACCTTGTGGGAGTTCAAGTCTTATTTACCCTCATTTTTGGCTTCAATTCAAAATGTTGATTCATTTGCTCTCAGAAACTTTTAAAGAACTGAAAAGCTGTTGGTGAAGAGGTGTTTTGCCTCTCACACATTCGCAGAAATATCTTTAATTAGGAGTTTACACTTTTTCCCTTTCTTTCCCTGGAGGTAGACACCTACAGTACTAGGATCCATCCCTCTCTCTCTCTCGCTCTCCTTCTCTCCCTTTCGTGCTCGCTAATAAGCATCACTCCATTTCTCCCCTCCGGTTCTATGAAAAAAGGAGGGGGAAAATAACGGCAGGCAAATTTTCTTAATTAGACTTGTGGTGCTAATTCTTAAGGTAAAAACGCAATGTAAAAGTGATCTCCCGTGTGCTTGCAGGCCAGAATCGCACCTTAGATCTCGGAGATTGAACGGGTGAGGGGAACCAGGAGCTGTTTATTTGATACTGTGCTGTTTGTACAGGAGGGAAGGAGCATGTCTCGGCTGTCTTTGACCCGGTCCCCAGTGTCTCCTCTGGCCACTCAGGGAATCCCACTGCCGGCTCAGCTGACTAAAGCAAACGCTCCAGTTCACATTGACGTAGGCGGGCACATGTACACCAGCAGTCTGGCCACCCTCACCAAATACCCAGACTCCAGGTAAGACCTGTTGTGATTTGATGCTAACCATTTTTTGGGGGGTTACTGGGACTGATGTTGACTTAAACTATGTGTCATTGTCATGTTGAGCTGTCGTGAGAAGTTATGTTGTAGTTCTGTGATCCAACTTTATTTTTGCCTTTGTAACAACCTAAATTTCCTTAATTTAGCAATGCATTTATCTATAGACAGAGTGATAGATTAAAGTGCTCTACTTTTAAATGACTTAAAAGCCACTTGTAGAGTCATGCAATTCCTACCTGCTGCATCCATCCCAACCGTAATCTATGGAGGTTTGCGAATAAAGTGAGGTAAAGGGACACCACCTGTTAGAGATGTTTGTGTGTGTGCAAGACGGGAAAAGTGTGAGAGCTTTGCCACATCTGTTCAGGTTAACAGAGAGCGTGGCTCGCTCTGATTTATTAATGGATATGGAGCGAGAGAGCAATGGGAAGGAGGGAGGAGAGGAAAATGGGGGGAGGGTGAAAAGCAGGCAGCATTTTAATTGCTTTTTGGAGAAAAAAAAAAAGAGAGGCTGAGATGAAAAACTAAGATTGCCTAAAGCTATATGGTGAAATTCTAACTGGGGGAACAGCAAGACCATATGAGAAAAGGACCACCCGAGGCACAAAAGGGGGAATTGGTTTTCTTATTAAGTGTTTTGCATCGGTTTCCAGAATGAGGGAGAGAAAGAAAGAACGGAAGAATGAAATAGGATGAGAGAATGAAATAAGAACATTTTGCAAAGATAAAGTCGATTCATCCGAAGAACAGAAATAGCGTACGACATAATTCCAAAAGCTTGACCCCATTTCAGCAATTAAATCAGGTTAAATAATCAGCTTGTACATTTGCCGTTAAACTTATTTCAAATGTAAAATGTGAAGTGAAAGCAGTTTTTTAGGGAATATATTTTACATTATTTCATGATAAGAGCAAAATCATTCTTAATGCAGTGTAGTGCTTGCATAAAACTTTAAAACAAAATACTTCTTTAAATTGAAAATCATTGATTTACATTTTTTCCCCTCCAGAATCAGTCGCCTGTTCAACGGCACAGAACCGATTGTTTTGGACAGTCTGAAGCAGCATTATTTTATCGACAGAGACGGAGAGATATTCCGCTATATTCTGAGCTACCTGAGAACCAGCAAACTGCTTCTTCCTGACGACTTCAAGGTAACGTTCAAAAACTTTTATTTAGTTCCTCTTTTAGCATCACATAAATAGCCTTGAGCAGAAAGAACCCAGACAGAACTGCATGGCAGTTTTATTCGATTTCCATGTGTTTGGAATTATCTTAAGCTTTGTGTCTCAGATATTCCTGGATCAATTTCCACCATTTTGAACATATTTATGTATCCTTGTTTTGGGACATTGCTTGCAAAGTTTCTGCAGTCTTCACTAAATCTACCTCAGATCGTCTTGAGATGAAGCTTCACAAACCTGAGCAATTGGATTTTTGTTGTATGACATTTTTCCTTAACCTTTTTGCTGGCAAAGATGGTAGGCAGGAAGTGAGACATCTTGGCATATTGATAAAAAAACTTTCCACATTGGGGAAGTACACATATAAATAAAATAAATGGCAATATAAATTTATCGCAAAATAAAATAAAAATAGAATAGAAAAAAGTCTAAGGAAATTCAGACTCAAAACAGTGTGAAGTACAATTTCTGATTTCAAACTTTCCAATTTGGCCTGCAAATGGCAAGCATATTTATAGCAAAAAAATAAAATTACATAAAAATAAAACCTAAATTCCAAGGTTTAAATTTGCAAACATTTATAGCAAAATGAATAAAATAAAAAACAGACAAGAAAAGAACCGTAAAGTCTAAGGTGAAGTTTAAAGCAGGATTCAAAATAGTGTGATATGCAATTTCTTTTCTTCAAGTCCAGCAGATAAATTGGTGAAGTATTATACCCGTCTCAGTCAAAAATCAGATGGGTAAAGGTATTTGTGTCAATGGGATTAATTAGGGTGAGACTAGTCATTTGCGCCTCAGGGCTCGTGGCTAGCTTTCCTCCACTGTGCGAGACCGTTTGATAACAGAACATAAAATATGTAGCTGCACAGAGGCACATCATTACATCCCATTATACTTAACTTTTCACACTTTTGGCCTATCAAACCTCACTGTGCCTTGCCCTGCGCAAGTGGGAAAACTCGACAACTATATGATCGCTGTTCAGCCACGGTTGAATTTGAGGCCTATAGGCCTTTCTTTTTCATCCAGAACCTAAAGACCCACTGAATAGTTTCAGATGAAGCTGTACATAAACGAATGATGCATGTTGTCAGATGAAGCAGCACCTCCTGTGAGAGGTGATGGGATACGTTTGGTCTCCTCCCAGATGTTTGTTACGTCTGTGAATTCATTAGACTCGACTTATTGGCTTAATTGACAACATTATGTTCTAGAAGAGTTTGCACTTGAAAACCGTGCAGCGCATCTAGCTTCATTTGTCCATATGGATATGGCCTAAAGACTAAATTCGCTCTTCTCTGGGCCTTTGCTTTTACATTCTCTTTCGCAAAAGTGAGTCACAGAAGGAGCCCTGTTAAAACGTACCCAGCCTTCGCTGCAGACCTGGGAAAGAAGCGCAGCTTGTTTTTCTTTGAATTAGCAAGAGCCCGAAGGCCTAAAGTCTCTGTATCCATGTTGTCAGCACCAGTATGGGCTAAAGAAAGGAACATAGGGAATAAAGAGGGAGAGAAAGAAGAGAGGCTGAGGGAGGGGTGTGGGTAAGAAAACAACTCCTTTTCTTGTGGTAATTGTAAAAGAGCGTTGTGTCTGAGATGGTCGGTGCTATTGTTCTCCGTGGCGTAGCCCGCAGTGGAATGAGTAGTCTTTCAGGGTGGGGATGAAGAGCCAGCGGGGTCGAGATCACAGCTATCTCTCACGGCCACCAGGCACCGAACCCAAGAGTTTGGAACAGAAATGGCTTTCAGGCTTCATGTTTGTGGTCTGAGAGACCCCAAGGCCCTTTTAACATCTCCAAAAACATTAACATTGAAGTATCAGGATAACGCTTCATGACTTTTCCTAATCTATTGCGAACTTGCAAAATTTGAGCTTGATAACATCCATCAAACATCCTGCACGAAAAAATGTACCTCACAAAATTACCTCACGTAATTTGAAACATTTTCAGATTTTTTTTTCCCCCTTGAAAATGTTTGCTTTAATAATATCAAACTATATGCTACTATTAATAAGCTTTCATTTTATTGGGCTTTAATTAGGTCAAAGGAACTTACTAAAAGAGTTTGTGTATTATTTGTATATATAATCTCATCATTTTCATCCCCACAAACTTATTTTTATTAAATAATGTATTATATATTATGATTTTTTTGTGTGTGTGTGTTTTGTCATATTTAATAGTTATATATGTTTTTATTCATTTTTAGTTTTGGTTATTTTAGTACCTCATAATGAGAAACATTGCCTTGTCAGCTAACTGTAATTGTTTATATTTTATTTTGTTTCAGTTAACACTTTTTTTCAAGTAACATAAATGTTTTTTATTGTTTTAGTTTTACTTTATTCAATAATATAGTTAGATTGAATTCAGGTAAAGTGGGACATTTTTTGGCATCGATATGACTGGGAAAACTGTCCAAGTTAATTGAATTAACCCTATATATAGGCTATAATTTTTATTTAAAAACAAAGCAAGTATCAACAGAACATGAGGGTTTTCTTTTTAGATGTTTTTCTTCAAATCAAACTTGTAATATTGGTAAAAATGAATATAAGAAAAGCTTGAATTGCTAAATAAAAACCGTGTTCATGCAGTATTACACAAGTGGTAACACCGCTAACTTTGGTTTATCATTAATTTTCCTCAGTATATGCCTATACCACCATGTTTACATGGAAAAATGGAAATATTTTCATTTTTGCAGTGTTAGTAATGGCAGGACTGAGGCATGTTGCCATCTGGCTTAGTGGTGAATGAAAGGCCAGTGTAAGTGGGGTAAATGTGCTGGAGGGTGAAGGACGCCTCAGGCAGAGGCAGCAATCTGTGCTGTCCGACCAGAGAGTCTGTGAGTGAGGGGAGAGCCAGGGGGCTTAAAGCCCCCCCACCCCTCGTCCTGTCCTGGCTAAAGACGGGTCAGATGGGCACAATTGCTCCATGTGTTGGTCTGGGTTTGTGCTCAATGCTAAACATGTGCTTTGAAACATGCAATATTCAATCATCATGTGGTAATTTTTGTTTGTTTCTATTTTTTCTCTTGGTGGTTTCTCGCTCGGTCATTCCTTTGGTTAATGGGTTGTTTGTGCATTTGTTTCTTTATTTGTAATGACATGGTTTGTTTGTTTGCTCATTCGTTCACTCACTTGATGGTTTGTTTATTTCCTTATTCATTTGCTCACTTAATGGTTTGTTTGTTTGGTCATTCGTTTGCTCACTTGATGGTTTGTTTGCTCATTTGTTTGCTCACTTAATGGTTTGTTTGTTTGGTCATTCGTTTGCTCACTTGGTTTGTTTGTATGCTCATTCATTCACTCACTTGATGGTTTGTTTGCTCATTCATTCGCTCACTTGATGGTTTGTTTGCTCACTTGATGGTTTGTTTGTTTGCTCATTCATTCACTCACTTGATGGTTTGTTTGCTCATTCATTCGCTCACTTGATGGTTTGTTTGCTCACTTGATTTTTTTTTTTTTTTCTTTTTTTTTCTCTCTTTATGGTTTGTTTGCTCATTCATTCGCTCACTTGATGGTTTGTTTGCTCATTCATTCGCTCACTTGATGGTTTGTTTGCTCACTTGGTGGTTTGTTTGTTTGCTCATTCATTCGCTCACTTAATGGTTTGTTTGTTCGTTTGCTCATTCGTTCTCTCACTTTGTGGTGTTGCTCACTTGTTTACTCACTTAGTGGTTTGTTTGCTCATTTGTTCACCCACTTGGTGGTTTGTTTTATTGCTCATCCATTCACTCACTTAGTAGTTTGTTTGTTTGCCCATTCATTCGCTATCTTGGTGGTGTTTGCACATTTGTTGGCTCACTTGGTTGTTTGTTTGCTCATTTGTTCACTCACTTTGTGGTTTGTTTGCTTGCTCATTCGTTCACTCACTTGGTGGTTTGTTTATTTGCTCACTTGGTTTGTTTGCTCATTCATTCTCTCACTTGGTTTGTTTGCTCATTCATTCTCTCACTTGGTGGTGTTTGCTCATTCGTTCACTCGGTGGTTTGTTTATTTGCTCACTTGGTTTGTTTGCTCATTCATCACTCACTTGGTGGTTTGTTTGCTCATTCATTCTCTCACTTGGTGGTTTGTCTGCTTATTCATTTGCTTACTTGGTGGTTTGTTTATATTCTTGGGACATTTGCTCAGTGGGTTGTTTTTCAGTCGTTTGTTTGTTTGAGCATTTTTGGTCTGCTTTTTCATTCATTCATTCAATAGCTGGTTCATTTCCCCTGTTTGTTCAGTCATTACTTTGTACATTTGTTTACCCATTTGTTTGTTCATTTGCTCAGTGAGTTCTCATATTGTTAGCTCATGCATTCATGTGTTTGTACATTTTGTTTCTCTGCTCATTCAATCATTTGCTGGTTGGATTATTTATTTGTTTGTTTCTTTCTTTCTGTGCATACATTCACTTCCATGTGTTGTTCCTGCAGGAGTTCCAGCTGCTGTATGAGGAGGCTCGGTATTACCAGCTGACGCCCATGGTGAAAGAGCTGGATCGCTGGAAACAGGACCGGGAGCAGCGGCGGGCGGCTCAGCCCTGTGAGTGCCTGGTGGTGCGGGTGACCCCTGACCTGGGCGAGAGGATTGCCATCAGTGGGGATAAGGCCCTCATAGAGGAAATTTTCCCAGAGACAGGGGACGTCATGTGCAATTCAGTCAACGCCGGCTGGAACCAGGATCCAACCCACGTTATTCGCTTTCCACTGAATGGCTACTGCAGGCTCAACTCTGTGCAGGTACAGCATTGTCATTGAGTAATACTTAAACAGTATTTGATGGTCATCACTGAGTAATACACTACCGTTCAAAAGTTGGGGGTCAGTAAGATTTGTTTAAATGTTTTTGAAAGAAGTCTCACCATGGCTGCATTTATTTGATCAAAAATACTCTAAAACACAGTCAAATATTATTACAATTTAAACTAACTTTTCTAGTTGATTAATTTTAAAAATGTAATGTACTCCTGTGATGGCAAAGCCTAATTTTCGGCATCATTGCTCCAGTCTTCAGTGTCACATGATACTTCAGAAATCATTCTAATATGCTGAATTGTTGCTCAAAAAACATTTCTTATTATCATATTTTGTAACAATGTCTTTACTGTCACTCATGATGAAGTTAATGTATCCTTGCTAAATATTAGTTCTTTCAAACCAAAAAAACTTAATGACCCAAACTTTTAAATGGCAGTGTATACTTATACTAAAAAAAAAATGTGATTAATTAATGTCACAATAAATTTTTTTTTAACTAAAAATATTTTTTCACTACAACACACGAGTTGGAAATGCTCGTTTGAACCTGGAATGCAACATCGCGATCCCCAAAATTTAATAATTAAATTTAAATAATGAAATTACATTTTTATATTAAATAATACTGTCAACCACTTCTTTTGCCATATTTGCTGGACTTGAAAGTTTTTACTTCTACTTTGGTTGATTGCTGGGATATTAAGCATGCTTTGCTGATGTGTCTTGGAGGCAGCTTCCTGTTGCTTGCCAACCAGAAGAGATGTGCGAGGGTGCAAGATGTAGCAGGCAGGTGTGGATGAAGGTGTGGCTCCACAGCTGCAGAGGTGCAGTTATGCCCCATGTTACCTTCTCACATACGCCACGATTTGGCTGTTTGAAAGGTGCTAAAACAAACACAGATCCCGGCGTGCACACAGACATATCCACATCCACATACATACGTTTTATAATGACCGGTACCTTGAATCCTGGAGGCGATGCTAATGTGGGGAATATGTAGTCATGAAACCGAGAGGAGAAGAGAGGGAAATGATATGCATAATTTATTTTTAACTCGTCCTTAAGACAAATCTCTCTGTTTGAAAAAGTGCTCTAACATTTCTGTGCCTGAAGCATTTTAAACACACATGCTACATTTTTAATACTGTACTTTGGTTTCTTTGAACAACCTTAACTGGTTTACACTACTTTTTTATACATGCCTGATTGACTTACTGTATAACTAATTAGTCTAAAACACTTATTTTTTGCACACTTAAATGATTGAATCATGCGGTGGATTTTTTTTAAAGTGCGTCTTTGTCACATCTCGGGTGTTCACGAAAACCCACCTATGAAATATGAGAAGACAGATCAGAGAGGAAAGACGGAGGACGAGAGATATGGAAAAAGACAGAGAGAGCCAGTTTGTTGCCAAGAAATTGTAGCCGTTTACTGTAAGAAAGTTAGTAAGTGATGCAACCATCAGCGCAGTGAGTGTAATGTCAAAATCATAAGCCTTCAGATATCGATGCCTGAATACTTGAGAGACTTGTGACACTCTATATATGTTCATTGCGTATTTAGTAAGAGCTCTAGATATGGATGTACTTTATTAAATGAATGGATAAAATACAAATTAAAGGTATATTTCATCCCGATTTCACTCAGCAAACACAGGCATTTTTCAAAATCATCTTTTTTTCATGAGGGTGAGTAAATCGTGATACAAATTAAATATTACGGTGGACTAGCCCTTTAAGACAAATTTTTTAAAATCCACTGGAAAAAGTTTGAAAATCGCACAAAAAGAAGGCACTTCAAAGTCAAACGTTTTGCTTCTGTAACACTGATGCAACCGAAACCTTACACGAGCCTTAATGTTGATATATGTTCTCGAAAAGATGCTTCAAAACGCAATCTTTCTTTATGCACGGTAGGCTGTTGAATCATCTGCTTATGTCTTTCATACCTCATCTGTGCATAAGTCGTAAGAAGCGTTCATTTCCTCTACAAGTTTCTCCGCAGCCTCAACTTCCAAAGTGAGGATAAGGGTGGACATTTTTTCTCAGGCCCTGTGCAGTTCAACTGATTCCTTCGTCTTCGTCTTCTTTTTTTTATTTTTTTTGCGGAGGGACTTTTATCTGGCTCTGTAGCCCCGAGCCAGAACTTTCATTTTCATGTGAAGCACACTTGAAAGAAGTGCAGGAGTAAGTGAATACTCAAGGCTGCATGTATTGAATTTCAAAAAAATCTACAAGCACTCCAACAGATAAAACATTTCGTTGGCTTTTTGCGGCGGCGGGAATGACAGCGACAGCCCAGAGACGGCTCTCAGTGAGGGATCTCTGACAGTAGCCGAGATTGTGTGTATTGGGTTTGTAATGAAAGAGCCGGGCGGCTTCAGTGTGGGCTGTCAGTGGGGGAGCCTATTCTCATTTGACTCCGCATCAAACCCCTGTAAACAGCCCAGGGGATGTCTGCTCGCTCCTTCTCATCCCGGGTGGATGGTCTGGAGTGAGAAACGTCTGAGGGTAATGCAAGCGTGAAGTTGTTGATAGCACTGTTACTGAGATTGCACATTTTAAATGCGTCTTGATGCAACTATGTGAAGTGCTGATAGAGTGGCATAAATAGGAGTTTACCTCCGAAAAACTCATACTAAGTTTCTCATATTCAACGGAGAACTTGAACTCAAAATACTGACAAAAATTTCTGTTAGGTCCTAGAGAAACTGTTGCAGGTGACGTCTAAATGCAATTATCTGAAGTGCTGATGGAGTAGCATGAATGGGAGTTTATTTTATGGAAATGAAAATCTCTGAATAAAACGCCACTGGTTTCTATTAGGTCCTGGAGAAATGGTGCCAGAATGGGTTGCCATCTTGATGCAATTATGTGAAGCATAAATTGTTTACTCCAAAAACTCAATACTGAGTTTCTCAAATTGAACAAAGAACTTCTCAAGATACTAACGGAGAAGCTCCGGAAAGTTTCAACATGGCATTTGTCTTGATGCAACTATATGAAGCACTGATAGAGAGGCATAAATAGAGTTTGATTTGAAAAACTTCATCTAAGAATATTGATAATTCTTCCTGGTTTCTTCCAGGTCCTGTAGAGACTGTTGCAGATGGGTTCAGTCTGGTGCCGTCTTAATACATTTATGCGAAGGGATGATACCTTTGCATGAATAGGAGATTACTTCGTTAAATTTATGGAAAACATCTCAAAACACTAAAAACGCCGCTGGTTTCTCTTAGGTCCTGGAGAGACTGAATCCAGAATTGGTTGCTATCTTGATGCAGTTATGCAAAGAGTAAATTATTTACTCCAAAACTCTAAAGTTTCTCAGATTTAACAAAGAACTTCTCTAAATAATAAAAATGCCCCTGGCTTCTTGTGAGTTCTGGAGCAAACCGTTCCAGAAAGTTTCAAAATGGAATTTGTTGTGATGCAACTATGAAAAAACTCATAGAGAATTTCCCATAATCAGTAAAGCTGAAAATACTGAGAATACTTGGTTTCTCTTAGGTCCTAGAGAGACTGTTGCAGAAGGTTTTGTCTTGCTGCAATTATTTGAAGCGCTGATACGAGGAGCACATGAGTTTATTTTATGGAAAGCATAATCTCAAAGTACTAAAAAAAAAAAAAAAAAAAAAAAGGGTTCATCTAGGTCCTGTAGAGACTATTTGCAAATGGTTTCAGTCTGGAGCCATCTTGATACATTTTTGTGAAGTGATGATACCATTCATTTATTTCACCCTTCACTTTTTTCAAAAAAAAAAAAAGTTACTGGTTTAGTTTAGACCCTGAAGAGACTTTTTCTAAAAGGGTTCAGCATTGCATCTATGATTTGTTTATTGAAGAGCAAACATTTTCAAAATTCACTGTCTCTGGTTTTTCCTGGGTGCTGTAGTGTTTGTTATGGTGGTGTATTGTCGCATTTAGGTGTAGTACTGATACAGAGGTTCTCATATTGTGTGGAAAACTCCTCAAAATACTCAAAAATGTCCTTGGTTTCTCCTAGGTCCTGGAGAGACTGTTCCAGAAAGGATTCAGCATGGTGGCATCATGCGGCGGGGGTGTGGACTCCTCCCAGTTCAGTGAATACATCCTGAGTCGGGAAGACAGACGGTGTCAGACCAGCCACACGCCCATCAGGATAAAACAGGAGCCTCTGGACTAGCCAGCTCTTGTGTCAACCATGAACACCTCAGTCTGCTTTCGAAAAAAAAACAAAAAAAAAATGCCAGCGGACAAATAGAAGACTTAATTTGCAAGAAGAGTTTGCTTCAACTCTTTGGATTTCAAGAGGACTGAAATCTTAGTAAATGTATTTCATCAACAACCCCAAATCTACTCCAAAAAATGCTTTACAAAGCCAAGCGAGCCACAGGATGGCTTTTCATCTGCTGACCTCCAGTTGAACTTTTTAGCCGTTTCTTTGGCTCGAATCATGAAAAATGCATTCATAGATCTATATTTCCACAGTACAGATCCATAAGTTTGCCGTTGTATGTGCATAAAAGAGTGAAAAGAGGAACTCTACAAGGAAGTTGTGTTCATGGCGAGCGCACCTTCTGGCTAGAACAATTTCAAATGATGCAGCAGTCTGATCTCAAAGCTCCCGGGCGAAATTAACCACAAAATACAAAGTCTGTCCTCTGATCCATTTTTAATCTAGATATCTAATGTTCTCATTTTCCAGTCTCATCTATGTAAATCAGTTCTTTTATGACCTACAGGTTTATTGCTGTTGTCTCACTACATGAAGGATACGAGAGCAGTTCTCAGAAGTCATTTGGTTGTAAGTGCGGTCTGGATTCGGCCGCACTGATGCTTTGACTTGAGGCTACGTGGCCGCTAAAGCAGACGGTCTGGTAATGCATTCAGCGCTGGGCAGAAAGGCTTTTTGTTTGAGCATGTCTAAAGGGAAACCTGGACTCATGTGGGAGAGCTTTTCTGATGGCATCGCTAAATCCTCTACTTTTTTTCCGGATTCCCATTTTCTTCAAAACTAGCCCTGAACTAGTCGCTAGTTAATTATACATAATTGCTTTGAGTAAACGGTTAAAAAGTAAATATCTTTTGTAGATACAGTGTCCAAAACATCATCTTGTTGAATGAAGGCACCTTTTGGATAAATGAGATTAGTCAGATTGTTAATGAATGCAGCACTTTCAGGGGGCGATACTAGGACCGTTTGAGAAGAGGGGAATTACTGTGCCCCTCAAGGCTTGGAGACGGAGGGGCTATGGGTCAGACTTCTCTCCAGGAGTTAAGGTCACTTTCCCACAATCCCTTTTACTCACTCTCCCTTAGCAAAACAGCGCAATCAGAGCCACTCGGAGAGAGACTGAGGGAGAATAAACTTAAAAGGTTAACTTGGTGGCTGGTAAACAGACTGAATTGCATAATGTGTTGTAAAAAGGCACATTTAATAAGAGTTCTTTGCCTCGCAATTTCAAACAGAAGGGTCACTGAAATGTCAGATATGTTGTTATGCTAAGTGTTGTCTTAACTGACCAGCTTTTCTTTCCAGATTTTCTTGATTTGTTGTACATAAAGGCTCACGAACGCTTTGTAGGCCCCCTGAATGCAACTTATCTCGCTGCATCGCAACTGCCATTTGGCTTTCAATTTTAAGGACGAGAACATTAAAAATATGATTATCGGAAAAGCTGCGTTGGACGTTACATAAATCTTAATTTAAATACTGCTCTAATGGATGTTGTGTCAAGATGTATATTGCAGTATGGTCCAAATGTATATTATTTAAATAAAACATTTTTTGTAATGGATTATTATTGATATGAATCCTAGTGGTATGTCAGGCATGTGTTTATTTGAAGTGTAACTTTTTTTTTTTGTAATCGGTGTTGAAAAAAAAAAAAACTTTTAATAAATTGTTGGAGTTCTTTCCCTATTTTAAACCACTGGCAGCATGCATGTGAATGTGTTGGAAAAACTTGAGATACAAATGAAATTGAACATAGTAAGGGGTAGTCAAAACCCTCGCTATGAAACAGAAGATCTTTTAGAATGTGAACTTGCAGTCTATTGTAAGAAAGGGGTGGAGTTTCAGCAGACTAAATGATTGGAGAAGTATGGCACATATCAGCAGAGAGAAGTCTGTTGATTAAAATTTTGTTCACCCAAAAATGTAAATTCTGTCATTAATTACTCAGCCTCATGTCGTTCCAAACCATAAGAGTTTCTGTTCATTTTCGGAACACAAATTAAGATATTTTTGATGAGTCAGAAAGCTCTCGGATTTCATCAAAAATATCTTATTTTGTGTTCCGAAGATAAACGACGGTCTTGCAGGTTTGGAACGACATGAGGATGAGTAATTAATGACAGAATTTTCATTTTGGGGTGAACCGTTTAAACAAGACTGACATTTTGATTAAAAATGCCAAATTTTTTAAGGACACATGGATGAACAGTTCCCAATAAGATCAATAACAGCATTAATTGTCTGAACAAAATATTCAAATACAAAAAAATGTAGGGAAGGACTTGACGTTTTTAATCAGAAATTGACAATCATGAAATGTGGGCAGTAAATACCAGAATAGAGCCTCGCCTGATCGAGTTTTCAGAAAAAAAAATGTCCCAGAAATCAGGCCACATTTATTTTATCCTTTACTTTCTGGTTATACTGCTGACATGTTTGACACATTAAATGTAAAACAACATTAAAGAAAGTCTTGGCAGAATTATAATTAGGAACTTTATTCTTTTACAAAAGTACAAATTTAATAGAGATGAGCACTTTTTTCCAAACCAACCAAACATTCAAAAATTGTTACATTTAGCAAAAATAGAAATTCTAATAGATATGTTTTTTAGACAAAAGACAATCCCTTGATCAACAATACTGTTTGTCTAAACGCCAGCACAAACAATACCAGTTAAAAGCAATCTGAGAGATGGAAAAAGATTTTGCCTCAGATCTCAAAGGAATCATTGCACACGACATGAACGCTGACTGTCTCCCAACATACATCTGTACAGCTCCAAAATGTCAATGTTGAACACGTCATTTCTTCTCCTACTCCATGGCATAAAGGGCAATATACAAATATTCAGTACTTGAGACATAAAATAATGCCCAATGACAGATACCAAATTTATAATGAACTTGATTTTAAACACAAAAGTACATGATCCAAAATGTGACATTAGTATTTTAAAATCATTACTGCGGTCAGTCAAATCCACCTCATTTTGAACGGATTTAAAAAAATGGTCAAATGAAAAATATGAACAACCTGCCATTTCTCCACAAATAAGTTACAAGAGATCCTGCTCTAGAATCGTTGGTGAAGCGATGCATATTAGTATTAGCATATTAGATAATTCCATGCCGTGGATCTGATTAAAAACAATGGTGCCCCAGGAGGGCCACGTAAGGCACCATTTCACAGTATACTTAATGCAGACACTAGTGAAACCGTACTCATCTATAACCCCACACTGAGTGTGCGAGACAAAACTGTCACTTAATTTCAAAAGACCATCCAATAGGATGAAAGACAGTGTTTTACAACACAGAGTTTCTTCATTTTGCATAAATCAGTAACAAAAAACCCCAAAAACATCCACGCGGATCTTCAGAGACTTAAAGATGCGCTACTTATAAGTTACTAAAAATACTCCAGACTCGTTAGACCTCTAAAACCAGGAACTTTGCATTCACGTTTCCAGTGTCTCTATTGCAAATGAGGCTTTAGGTTAAAAACAAGTCCAGCCGCTATTAATATAAAACAAATCTCAATCTCTATCCTGAAACGTAAAACCGGTCCGAGTCCAAGTTAATGAATAAAAAGGTCAGCACTGCTTAAAACCATGGCTCATTAATCCAAAACAAAGGGGAAATAAAACCATAAAAGGGTGACCCAAAAGGGGGGAAAAAATACATGGTGTCCACAGCCGCCGCCGGATTTTCCAGAACCTTCTCATCTCCAGAATGCCTACGTTTGGAAGATTTACAGCAACGTTGCTCGTTATGACACAAAGAGTACATGCCCCAGGTGAGTCTGAAGGCACAGACCGGAGATGAATGCGGAGAAGGAGAGGAAGACTTGAACATATTACTGAGAGTCAAGCAGGTGGAGTACCATTAGCGTGGATGATCTCATCCATCTCGCTGGATCACTGCTACTTCAGAAGGGCCTTGTAGAGTAGCATGGACCTGGCTGTGGTTCGCTCCTGCTCCAAGCAGAAGATCAAGTCCCTGAGGTTGACCCGGGTAATGCGCTGACGGGTCTGCCGGACTGAGGATGTGGAGGATGAGGTAGAACTGGTCGCTGATCCGGAGGAGCCCACAGGAAACTGAAAGGGAATAAGGAATGAACTGATTAGGTCATTGTCTCATTTTTTATATATGTGACCCTGGAGCACAAAAGCAGTCTTAAGTCACTGGGGTATATTTATAGCAATAGCCTAAAATATACATTGTATGGGTCAAAATTATAGATTTTTTTATGGCAAAAATCATTAGGATTTTAAGTAAAGATCATGTTCCATGAAGATATTAAGTAAATTTCCTACTGTAAATATATCAAAACTTAATTTTTGATTAGTAATATGCATTGCTAAGAACTTCATTTGGACAACTTTAAAGGCGATTTTCTCAGTATTTAGATTTTTTTGCACCCTCAGATTACAGATTTTCAAACAGTTGTATCTCGAGCAAATATTGTCCTATCCTAACAAACCATACATCAATGGAAAGCTTATTTCTTTAGATGATGTATAAATCTAATTTTTGAAAAATTGACACTTAAGACTGGTTTTGTGGTCCAGGGTCACATATATATACATACATATACATACATACATATACATATATATGTATATATATATATATATATACACATATACATACACACACACATATATATATATACATATATATACATATATCTCAAACATTGGATTAATTCACATTATTTTGTGCTTGTGTTTAAAGAAAGAAAGAAAGAAAGAAAGAAAAAGAAAGAAAGAAAGAAAGAAAAAAACTTATTTTCAAAGAACGTATTACGCCAGACTGTTTTTTTATTCAATTTAAAACAGTAGAAAATTATGGAAGCCCATCTCGCAAATCAGAATTTTTATCGAGTTAATCATTTATCTTTTTCCCCTCAGAACTGGACTTTTGCGAGTTTATGTAATGCAATTCTGAGAAAAAAAAGTCAGAATTACCAGTTTATCTCTCACAATTCTGAAAAAAATATATGTAACTTTAATTCTCAAAGATTCAATTAGGTGTTTTGTGTTAAATTTAAAATTGTAACGATTATCATCATTATTATTTTCTAACTTAGAATTAGGTCAGTTTTTTTTGTGTAAATTTACAATAGTAAAAGGCTAATTTTCAGACAAAAATTAGATTGGCTCACATGTTTTTAGCTTTATTTAAAAGTCAAAAATTCAAATCACCCAAAATTAAAGCAAGTCTTTGTGCTACTTAAATCTGAGAAAAACCAGCCCAGCCTTGCTTTGATTCCATAATGCGAGCATTTTTGCAATAAAGCCCTAGCAGTCATCAAAGATCCTCTGGTTTTTGTGCTTTTGTGTGTTTGTCAGCACACCTGCACAACATGTGATCATCTGTTCTCAGCTGGAGGCTAGAGAGCCACACCTCACGCCCCGGGCAGCAGACTTTTGATCTCAACTACAGTATCTCAAAGCACTTCATCTTCAGACTCCACACAACAAATGAGTGCGAAAGAGTGAGATCAAACCGAAAGCCTTATGAAAAACAATAAAGACCATTCAAATAAAATCTACGCTTAGTCAAGACATCGAAACGGAAGGCTTGAGACCAGCCGTCGCCACATTAAGATTATTTACACAGTCCACCTCGAGGAAAAAAAGCCCTTCCATCTAATTTCTAGGAGGAGGGAGGAAGATGGCATGTGTATTGTATTCATCAGTAGTACAGGGGGTCTATAACGTGACATCAGTCGGCAGGAATGAGGTTAGGGTCTCCAGCCTTCACTGAATACTAAGTACATGTGAGAAGGTGTAAGACGGCCTCCGGGCACAAAACACACACCACACCCTACAGAAACAACCTGCAGCATTGTGGGATCTATATCACCCTCATACATGCTCTTACACACCCTGAATGATTCCCACTCTCACACACACCCAGGGCTGGCAGAGCTCACGACATGTTTACGCGGGCAGGTCCGTGCGCGGTCTTGTACATTGTTAATGTTAGGTCATTATTTGAAAATTGTCAGGAGCACTTTTAGGGAAGAATGACATGCAAAACTGAAATTAGAGATTAATGCCAAAATTTTCACTCATAGCCACACCCAGAAGAGACTGTTCCAGGAAGTTTAGTACAAGCGATCAAGTGATAGTAAGTCTCTGGTTACATATTGCACACACTTAAATAAACCTGAAATCAATGCTGAGAAATGGATGCCGTATGTGTGTGCGGAGACAACAACATAAGCTAGTGATTTCACATCCGATGCAATGCCACGCAATAGTCAACAAACCAAATCAACAAACACTTCTTAAAAACAGACCCGCTATATTTAGCTATTTCAAATAAATGGGTCAATGACAAGATACACATATTTTGGATATTACAATTTCTTCAAAATGTAATTAATATACGCAATGACTCGAATACATCTCATCTACATTTTTTTTTTATTCTTAATTAAAATTCATTTGATATTTTTGGTCGTAAAACTACAAAAAAAAAAAAATTAAATTAATGTTAGTTGCCATGGAAACATTTCTCATTTTTGTTTTTAAGTACCAAACTGACTAAAACTGAAATAAAACCAAATACATAAACAAAAACTAAGAATTAAAAACACACTAAAGAAAATGTAAAAAAAATCTTTTAACTAAAATAAACTGAAAGTTTAAAAATAAAAGCTAATATTTGATAATTTTATGACAAGTATAAATCAGATTGTAAAATGTTGTGATGTGACTCCCCAAAAACCCAAAAAATTATATTTATAAATTGATAATTCATGACATTTACAATACATACTTTTTATCTTTAAAACACTTAAATGAAAAAATTAATAAGATAATTGTGTAAATCCACATGTACTTTTTACACGACGGTTACACCACATGACATTATGAATCATTAAACTGAAACTATAATGAATACAGAGCACATTTCTAAAAACTTGCAACCTGCTTTGAAAACTACAAGTTTATGAAGTTTTTATTTATGTATTTTTATATCATGGACACTTATTACTGACCCATAATAAAAAAACAATTAGCAAAACAGACATTATCAGGAAAATAATTCATTTTTTAAAATTAAAATCCAATATATAACCACCTAAACTCTAGCCTTTAATAAGAGACGGTTGTACTTGCTCAACTCGACATTGCAGTACAGGAAGACAGCGTTTCACAGTTAGCATGTGTGGGTGAACACGCTCAGGGCATTTTGCCACTATCCTAGTGGTGCGTTAGAGATGGAGCTTGTTAAGCCTGCATAAATGTGTAAAGATATGGATGAATATATTACAGATGTGAGCATTAACGTGCCCCAGGCACTGAGAGAAATGTATTTTTTTAAACCACATTAGCTTTGGAGTGGAATGTGTAGGGTGCACAAGCTATCTTTTCGAGTGTCATTAGGGTTAAAGTGTGTTGTAAACCCTTGAGTTGTGTTTGTGTGTGTTCACTGTGTGTAGGACAGCAAACACCTCCAGAGGAACTGACTCCAAACCCTGAAGAGATGAGGCAGCTTACACTTGTAGGTTTCTGAAAGCCATGAATTGAGCAGAACGGCATGAAACCTTCAACCAGACGTAAAGGTCTTAAAATCTTCAAAAAAAGCACAAGCAGCGTTGCTCCAAAGCTACCCTAGAATTGAGAAGCCCTTCAACTCAAAGTGACCAGACCTCCACAAAGAAAACCCTCTCCAGACAAAATGGAGAGGGAAAAAAACCTTATTACTCCACCTTATTCCTCCAAACGACTGTGAGCACTTCTGGCCTCTAAAGGTTAGAGAGTGCCTGAGGGTGCTGTGTGTCTCCAGCGTTTGGGGAAATGACTCGCCTTGCCTCTGCACGAACACAGCCCAGTCTCTGCAGAACTGCTGCCCGGGGCTACGCAACCCTGCTCTACTTCGAGTTAACCCTATACTAGCCAGCTTTTTGATGGCGGCCTTTTACTTTGATGCAGGACCATCTAACCTTGTGCAATTATAAAACTATGAAAGACATGGCTGGGTTTCGAAACAGGCCACTTCAACCACAACGTCTTCATGAGTTAGGGTCGCATATACTGTTAAAAATAAAATTCTTTATTGGCATCAATGGTTCCATGAAGAACCTTTAACATCCATGGAACTTTTCAATGGTTCTTTAGAGTGAATAAAGGTTCTTTAGATAATTAAAGTCCCCTTTACACAAAGAAAAAAAACAGTTCTTTTAAGAACTGTTCACTGAAAGTTTCTTTGGGGAAGCCAAAATAGTTCTAATATGCTTATTGCTGCAAAACGTATAAGATGGTGCTACGAAAGGTACTGTCTAAAAGGACAGCACAAGAGTATAAGGCTCTGGTCATTTTTCCAGCCCATTTAAGACACAATCCCAGTTTGTGGTTTGGTATGTATTAACCATGGATTAACTCCGTAAACTAGTTGACACTACACATAATTAAAAAGTCTTGCTTTGGGGAAGGGGATTTTCTAATTAGAGAAATGGTGGCAAAGCTGCAGTTCCTTTACCTCCAGTAGAGTTGAAGAGCTGAGGGGCAGAGCTGGGATAAAATCCAGGCCTGCGGCCCCAACCAAAACACAAGGCTTTGTGGTGTTCCATCATTACCTCACCACATAATTAACTACAGACACAACAAAATGTAGCATAATGTATACATGCTAGCCCAACTGGTGAAGATACTACCACAAACCCTTAATCAACCCTGAACCCAAAACGCTAACAAATACATTCAGATGGGTTGTTTTCTTCAACCTTCAGTAAAAGAATCAAACTGATATCTTCAAACAATGATGAATCTAAAAAGCAGATAAAACTAGATGCTGTGAAGACAACTGAAATTCTGGAACTTTCTTGGGTATTTTGAATGGTTTTACCATGTTGCCATGCAGTTTCTAGGTTGTTCTGGATCCAAATAACCATAGAAATACCTTAGAAATTACATAACTAAATGCTAAAATTACCCAGAATACTACTAACAACCATATAAAATGTGTAAGGCATTCTAGGTGTTTATTTGTTTGCTAGTTTTAATTTCTTGGTGTACTTGGTGGTAGCTTACCACATTTTCAGTTTAAAAAAAAAAATCTACTTCAAGTCTCCAGTACCCAAAATACAGCATGTTTTAGTCAATGGACCAAGCATCTATCATTGGCATTTATCAATGCAAGTTCTCAAACTTGCCATAATCATTGCTAATAACCATAGAATATATGACGAATGCCAATTCAGACTAAATCAGCCTCAGAAACCACTGGGAAAATCTTGAAAGCAATGCAAAAGTGTGGCATGTGTAGGGTCTTGGGTCAGAGGATGTCAGAAGATGCTACATACTGTGATTCATCTGTGCTGTAGGAGCTGACATCTCCTCCAGACCTCTCCAGCGGTTTTTTTTTTTTTCAGTTTTAAGCTTAATTTAAGTGTCTAATTTGACACCCTGCAACGTATGTCTTTCAAATTTGTGTGGTAAATATCCACGCTGCAGATTCACAACTATTCTGCACACATTTTAGAAACAGCATATCCCTTTCTTGCCCTCTTTCACTCTCTCAACACAAAGAACCGGGATGCTTCAGGCAGCACTTGCGGGAGAACCAACATTCTGCCTACATCTGCCTGCAATTCAAACAGCTCTCCCACATTGTGTTGCCTGTACAAAAAAAAAAAAAAAAAAAAAAAGCACTTGTCAACAGCTTACATGACTACAAGGTACACATTAAGCTCGAGGGCGATGCTATACAAACACATGAAGTAGCTCAACAAAGATTGCACCACAATAGTCTTTAAAATACTCTCTTAGTTTAGAGTACAAAAAATGTTCTATTTAAAGTAGACAGGGTGGTGAATGTCTGCACTAATGCAGTTTTTATGTCTTGCATAACCTTCAAAATAAGTTGATATGACATTTTGTTTATCATCGGAATGGATTTAATATACACAATCTTGCCATTACGTTACGAAAAGCAAAATCCATGCCTACTATGTTATAATAAACACAATGTATAAATGGCAATAGTATGAGCTGTAATGGTAGCTGAACAGCTTGAGGGAATCAGGAGGGTAAGCAGAGATGGTGCCAATACGCCTCTGGCTTCTACATACACATAGGGTCATTGCGGTAATATGAAGCAGATTATTTACACAACCAACCAGAGATCTCTGGGAGTGGGGGAAAAAGAAAAAAGAAAAAAAAAAAAAAAAAAAAAAAAACCCAGGAAATCCTAGACTACAATGTATATAACCATTAAGATCCACAGCTGTTTTTACTCTTTAAGCTATCAACAGATCTGCACTCTTTTTCCTTAAATGCAATTTAATACAAATATAAATAGCATATGAAGTAATTTACAACCATAATGTACAAAGAATAATAATCAGCACTTACAATTGTGCTACATAGTGTACAACCCTAACAAAAACAACTCTGGAAATTCCACAATTTACGAACGCTACTGAGTGATTTGCGACTGTGTTCTGGTTGATGAACTCCAGTAAGATTTACATTTTAGGTTTAGATGCTAATGCTTAAAACACAGATAGAGATCAGCCTGTGTGACTTATGTGAGGTTTTAACTTGTTCCAACTGATGAAATGGAGTGCGAATAAACTAAATGCAAGGAAGGACACGGAGAAATGGGAAGTAAAGCGATAGAAAGAGAACGAGAACGAGAGAGAGAGAGAGAGAGAGAGAGAGAGAGAAAGGAGAGAAGTGGTAGAGTACGACTTGAATTTAATATTTCATGATTGCCTGAAGGATTTTTCACAGATCAATGTGACTCTGTACCCAAGCCAGTGTCAGCCAGAGAGCGTCAGGAGAAAGCAAAATAGCGAGAGAGAGAGAAAGAGAAAACAGTTGAAAGTAAGAGATATATGGAGTGAAAGACAAAGAAAAGAGTTAAAGAAGAACAAGCAGAAAAAAATTGACAAAAAAAAAAACAAAAAAAAACAGAGAAAGAAATATTTGGCTCATCGGTCCAGGAGACTGTTAGTCTTCTAAACACCAGTGTGTGTTTGCTCCATGAGAGATACACCCTCCACTGCCTCCGTACCCACAGGCTTCGCCAGAGGCACACATTACCTCTGTTAATGGGTTTCCATTTGAGCAGCAGAAAGGAAGCCAATAACCTATCCACACTAATGGATTAGTCTACATGTAGGCAACCTCTGCAGCTAATCTTGGACCAACTGTTTCCTTTCTTCACAAAACAAACAGAAGAAACAAAGGATGTCACCATATGTGAGAAAAAAAGTGAAGTTATTGAGGTAGAAACAGCTATATCAGGCCAATGTATTCAAAAGAACCTTCTTGTTCTGTTTGGCGTCACTCAAGCCAACTTTCTTAAATCTCCTGCAGTTGGAGGGAACTTGGTGAGTGTTGTCCTTCCACGGCCATCATGAACCTATAAACTTACCATTTTAATTAGTGAAGATTAACAAGGGAGGTAATTAATTTCTGAGATGGGCATCTTAAAAGCGCCACAGGCTTGACTTTGTTGACGGAGACGAATGCTTTTTCATTGATGTGGGCAAAATAGAGGGGCATCATTATAAGCTAGCGAAAAGCATGCACTTGCATTCTAAAAGAGTCGATGGCTGGAAACGTTCCTCTTTGAGGGCTATTGTGATGTTATTATTGGAACTAAATGTAGAGCACCTTATTTGTCTCACCAAACACCCCACAGAATCTTCATTAGCTGTTAACAGGTACATAAAGACGAAAGGGTGCTATGTTAGGAGCATCTATGCAAACAAGACAACAACAACAAAAAACGGCATGTCTCAGGCAAGCTGAACATGAACAGGTCATGAAAACTGAAACATATGGTAGGGCTGCCATTCGGTAAGTGCAAAAGTGCAACAAAAGATACTTAAACTGGAGCAAGAACAACACAGAAACCCCAGAGCAATGGAGGAAAAAAAAATGTTCTGGCGAGCCGTGTTTCTTTTCTTCTACATCCAGACAGGTATACAGTAAGATGTTACGTTTGAAGCCAAGATAAGGTCAAATGCATTTATAGTCTGCCCAAGTTGGCAATCTGAGCATCACTGAACCATCATGTAAAGTTCTCAAACACACAGTAGGAATAGCAAATTCCATCTCCTTCATCCTTCAAGGCACTTTTCCTCATGGAGAATGATGCAATATTCCACTCCTCACACTACAAGAGTTTTCTAACAGTATTCCAAGAAGAACTGAAAATGTTCTGGAGGCTCTGCTCTTCATGTGATCATAGCTACATACTGCAAGGGATTTTCCATTTTGTCAACTCCCTGTACAATCTACAGTAAGTCCATCGCGTTTTCATTGACTTCAAAGCTTTCTATTATGTGTTGTAGGTCAAAACGGATTGATGATGTTTACAACAAAAGTTAGCATTACATTTATTTATCACAACGAAACATAATATTCAGATCTACAAAGAAATATTTAATGGTTTTAAAATCACTATAAAATCCATAATACAATAAGAATAACATTCCAATATCTGGCTCCAATAAAGGATAATATTTCTGACATATCTTCAGTCGAGTTTTACCTGAAAACAAGACTGTAAATAGCCCTCCAATTTAAAATACTTTTCAGTCTGACACTAGGATTTATCTGGGTTGAACAAATAAACCCAATTTAACCTCCCTTAATATATTGGATGAAAAAATGCCTGTCAAAGCAGGAGTTGATCAATATAAAATTAAGGAAAACAGAACACATCATCACTCTTACAAAGCCCTAACCACTAACAAAGACCTTCCTCTACTTGCAATGCTAGCCTGAGGTCAGAAAGAGGCAATTTTTGGCATTACGTTATTCCACGCAACCCTACAAACTGATAACAGACTCTTCATGCTCCTTCTTATCATGTCAAAACACATGCAGATAACCCACAGATAGCACACACAAGACTCATCACATCACCGCACATGAAAAAACACTGGAGCTCCAATCAACCGGCAAAATCTGCCACAGGAAACAAGAGAATCTGTGTGAATTTTATATTAATGATATAACTTTACACTTTAACGGTAGCAAACCACAAAGATAAAGCATGATGTGTACGCCAAGGTGAAGGCATGTAGAGACTGAAAAATGGGAGCCTACTAGGAACCTGCAGAACAGACATCTAAAGCAATAAGATATTTATTAGATTTATGTTAATAAAATTACATTCTGACAAATTACTTAACCGAATAGAACAAGGGTGCAAAAAAGATTTGAGAACAAAGACTTTCAGCACAACAATTTCAGTCTTTTCCCTGATAAAAAAAAAAAAAGCTATAGTATGGCTTAAGACTAATTAAAATAAGTTGAACAGTGCCATTCCGTTATGAAAAAGAGCTCTGGACATTGTACAAATAGGGATGCACTGATATTACAATTCTAGTACTATTTTAGAGAGAAAAAAAAATTGTTTTGAATACTACAAGTGAATTCAGGATTTTTTTTTTTTTTTTATTTGCACAAATTTTGCAACATACATCTGAGCAAAAGATTAGGGACACGGTTCTACCGAACAGTTGTTGAACTGGAGGAGGCTGATCTGAATGAGAGTTAGAAGAAGTTGATCATAAGAAAGGGCAGAGTTTAAGCAGACGAAAAGTCCGGCATTAGCCACCAAAGAGAATTTTATTCCCTAGTTTCACCAAAAGTTATATTATGATAAAAAAAAAAAAAAAAAAAACAAGATAAATAAAAATAGACCAGGTGAAACTTAATTTCACACCATGCACGTGCGTATTAGATGACAGCAAAGGTAACCTAAATGTAAAAATTAGGAAAATAAGCTGAAATAAGAAAAATTTCCAACAATATCAATTGATACCATTAATAAGTAAATAAAGTACTTGATCTACTGTGTGTCCCTATCTGCAATTTGTCTTTGAGGTTCAGAAAAGAAAGTCATACAGGTTTAGAACAACATGAAGGTAAGCAAATGATGACAGGATGTTCATTTTTGGGTGAACAGCCCCTTTAACGATACATACTTAACAAGAGCACACTCTAATTTCAATGACTGGTAATGTTTAAACGCCATGCCACTGCTGCAAAAACTGAGCTTTGGTAGTGCTCATTACTGGCTACACATTTCAATCTGCCTTTGGTATTCCATATCTGCCCCCACTTCCCCCTCCCTCCCCCCATTCAGTCTCTGCCCTCTGGCCGATCTGGCAGAGGGGGAGATTTTAATTGTGGCTATAGAACTCTGCACGGTTCTTTGCCTGTGAGCGAGCCCTCACTTCAGTGAATGAGAGCTTGCTTTAGTGATATTGGGTCCAGTCCATCCCTTCAGGCTGCTTTTAATGGCCCTCTCCTCTCTTTCATAGCCGGGGCTGAGATTGTTTTCCATGTGATGCCTGTTAATTCTGCTGCAGGGAAGGGCAACCGTATATCAGTCCTTTTTTTTGTACGAGAGATACATTTCTTCTTGCTTTCAGTCTCCATTTTTCCTTCTCACAATACTCACTTTTCTCGACTTGAGCTTAAAGTTAAGGCCAACATGTTATACTTATGGAATGTATGCAGACTGAGAAGGTCCTCGTGGTTTGGTTGGCGTCAAGAATCACTATAATTCTTCCTATTTTAGGAAGCATCCATACCAACACACACTAACATTGTTTATTATAAGCACATGGTTAAAGGGATAGTTCACCCCAAAATTATAATTACCCCTTGATTTACTACCCCTCAAGACATCCTAGGTGTAGGAAAACCATGTGAAGAAGTGAAATGTTTTCGATATACTCTACATTTTATTAGTCTTAAGATGACAGCATGACAATTATGGATGTTTTTTACACAAACGTATTGCTTCGCTTCAGGAGCACCCGGAGCCATGTGGAGTACTTTTTATGATGGATGGATACACTTTTTTTGGGCTTAAAAATCTTGATCCCCCATTCACTGCCATAATAAAGCTTGGAAGAGCCAGGACATTTTTTTAATATAACTTAATAAGAAAGTCATATACACCTAGGATGGCTTGAGGGTGAGTAATTCATGGGGTAATTTAAATTTTTGGGCAAAATATCCCTTTAAGTTTTGCCATCTGCCACTTTAAATGCTCTTTTCAAAGCAGGATGAGTTCTGATTGGCCGGGGATGGGGGGGGGGAGGGGGGGTTGTGTCCCCCTCAGTAGAAATCATGGTCCGGGGGCACATAGAGTGTGCAATTAAAGGGGCAGGGGCTCGAGCACCCCCCCCCCCCCCCCCACAACCACCAACCCAACCCTAACCCTAACCCTCATTGTTCATTGGCGCCAAGAATCATGGTGACCTTCAAGAACTATAACAGTAATAATACAAGAAGTGCACCAGACACAATACAAAAACATCTTCTCTTCCTCTTTTTCCACATGGATTGTTTCTCAATCCGTCGTCCTCTCCATCCCCCTGGCCTCAGGACTAGGATGAACATGTTAATATGGGCTGCCCATGTTAGGACAGCTCAACTCTGAACCCTCATGTGTGATCTGCCTGTAGGCTCAGTCTGGTATGCAGGCCCACAGGAACTCAGCTGCCTTTATTACAGTGTGCCCTTCAACTCGCCCTTCAGAAACGTCCTCATCACCTGCTCTTGTGACTAATCTACCCTTGAACAGGTCCTGCAGGGCTGCCCTCTGGCCTAAATGCTTCATCAACCCAAAGACAGACGGAATAGCCTTCAAACAACAAACCACCTCGAGGGCGTCGAGGCCAGACAAAGAGCAAGCAGAAAATGCCACCCTTTCCTCAACCACTGTAAACAAGAATTTGTGCATTTTATCCCAATGAAGATCCCTGCAGAATGACACCGCAGGAAGCTTTTATTTAGAAGTGAACGGGGAGCAAGGACGAGGTATTTTGCTGTCAGGACGTGGGGGTGGGTGAAGAATGAGTGGAGCCATTATGACATGGCTGCCTCCCCCTTCGGGCCATGCTGCCCTTCAGGCACATTGCTGTGGAGATGAAATCTCTGACTGGACCCTTCAGAGCAGGCCCAGCCACAGACCCCTGGGCGAGGACCGACCCCTTTAGAAAAGTCATATTCACTTTGCTGCACATTGAGGGGGTGTGTGTGAGCTTCTGCGCACGAGTTGGGAGGGGTCACCGCCGAGGGCAACGTTGAGTTGGATGTGAAAGACAGAAATGATGGGCTGAAAATGAAGAGGGAAGACGTCTCTTTGCCTACATTCTGGACGTGTGAGATGCAAATGTTCCTACCTGTGATACCAAAAATTCATCTGCGAAAGCATCAGGTTTGCTGATCTGTTTTGCTTATGTTTTGTGTGGGTGGATGAAGGTAATCCATAATGAAAGAGGTCGGCAGAGCATTCACAGAGCAGAAATAATGCTTTTATTTGGTTATTTATGCTCTCCATAAAGGGACATTTAGTGCCCTTCACAGCAGCAGATTGCTGCAATGCTAGTAAAGAGAAGATCTAAGCCATGTGGTGGGTCATTAGAACACAGCCCCTACTGTCATTGTTGATAATGGTACTGATCGTTTATGTGCAATATCATCTGACACGTCTCTTATTGATAATATCCCATGGGCAGCAGCATGTGAAGACAGTATTTACACAGACCTTAAATGACAATGGCTTGATTTACTAAATTAGCAAAAATAAGCTTTGCTCAAGCAAAAAATGTAGTGAGCATGTGACTGGTTGGGGCATTTGTTATGGCCATACATTTTCATCTTATTACCATGAGTTGAGAAGAAATAATGTAATAGACGGGAACACGATGCCAAATTCATTTTTGTGCATGTGTTTATATAAAAAATATTTATTTCATATTTATTAGCTGACTTCCAGATGAAAAACAAGACTAATCATACATCCTGACAAGAAAGATCCATCAATTAGGAACTTCAAGCAAACAAATCAGGGACAACTAGACAACAAAAATCAGGACCATTCCCATGAAGCACTTTAAATGATGTAATCAAATTCTTCTTCTTACACTGCTGTCAACCTTTTTATTAGGGATGTACTGATAGGATTTTTTTATGGCTGATACTGATTTTAACAAACAACTATTGGCCGATCCCGATACTGATAGGTCAATTGCATAAAGCAGGGCTTAAAAACGAGAGAAAAATAAAGAAAAAAGATTGATTCACCCCGAGCAGAATCGGTATTGGAACATTTCTGTTCCTGCAGTCCTCTGTGAAACCAGTTTGAGTAGAAAACATCCCTGTTAATAATGTTATTTTTTTTTACTTTTTCTTTATCAATAATAATAATAATAATAATAATAATAATAATAATAATAATAAAGTACAGCTTTAATTTACTCAAAAAGAAAAAAAAATCACGAAGACAGTCTTGAATAATCTCTCTTAGTCATAGGCAATACAGTATCATTTTTTCTAGATTTACCAAAGACTAAGTGTATAAAAAAAAAAAAAAGTCAATGCAATAAAAACATTTAAGAATGTTTCAGCATGGATAAAAAGAAAGAAAAAAAAAAAACGCTACTCCTATAAGCGTTTTGTGAGGGGGGAAAACAGCCTAAGTTAGTAGGCTGTACATTGCATTTTATTATTACATTCAGAAATAGGCTAAAATAATGGTAAATAAAAGCTAAATTACAAACATAATTGGGCTATTTTAGTTCCTTTCTCTCCACAACAAATCTTCTAAAGTTGTACTTAGGCTAAATATAAGCGTCAAGCCAAAGCAAATTAATTTAAAAACAAAACTGAATCCTCTCTCATTCCGCACAAATCCAAATGTTTTCATATTCATGAAGTATCTGGATGCTAACCTATTATTTATTATGTCAACTATAGGCTTTTGTTCTTCACTTGCATTATCAACGTAAAACATCATCCTTCACGTATAGGCTATATCAGCAGTGATGCGCTGGTCACGCAGAATGGCACAGACTGTACTATGGACTATTAAAATTGAGCAGTGCAACTTTTTATGTTTCTTTAACTGTATTTTACTTTGATAATGAACAGGCTGTGATGTCAAGTTAGCAAAAATTTGTTGCCCAGTGCCACCCACTAATATTGGCATCCTTGGTAAATATGAGCAAAGGCGGTTATGAAAATAAATCTGCATCATTTATCTTTTTTATCTTTCATTCAAAAAATTGACAAAATTGTAAACTTTCTGAAGTGAAACAATTGAAAGTGGGGGGGAAACTCACATTATGAAATAAATGTTTTTCTCCAATGCATGTTGGCAACCATTATTGGCAGCCCCAGAAATTCTTATGAGTAAAATATCTCTGAAATATATTCCTATTCATATTTAAAAAAAATTTAGCACACCAGGGTGATTATGAACATGAAATTGTCCAGCCATGACTTCCTGTTCAATATAATTATAAATGAGGAACACAAAGGCAAAATTCCCTTAATCATCCTTCACAAGGTGTAAAACCAAAGAATATAGTTCTGATGTACAGAACAAGATTGTTGAGCTACACAAAATAGAAAGTGGCTGTAAGAAAATAGCTAAAGCATTGAAAAACCTAATTTCCACCATTAGGGCAATAATTAAGAAGTTTCAATGAACTAAAGTTGTTACAACTCTGCCTGGAAGAGGACGTGTCTATATCATCCTAATGCACGGTGAGGAGGAGAGTTTGAGTGGCCAAAGACTTTTCAAGGATCACAGCTGGAGAATTGCAGAGATTAGTTGAGTCTTGGGGTCAGAAAGCCTAAAAAAAAAAAAAAATCAAACAGCCCCTACATCACCACATGTTGTTCAAATGGGTTCCAAGGAAAAAACTCCTGGCTCATCCAAAAACAAACTCCAGCTTATTCAGTTGTCAGACTGGAACTTCAAATGGCACCAGCTTTTATGGTCAGATGAAACATAAAAAAGAGCTTTTTGGCAGCAAAGCCACCAGATGGGTTTGGTGCAAACAGGGATAAAAGTACCCCATGTCCACGGTTAAATATATTGCTGGATCTTTAATGTTATGGGCCTATTTTTCTGCTGGAGGTCCTGAACATTTTGTTCAGAAACATGGCATCATGGATTCTATCAAATACCAACAGCTCCAACATGAAGCTGGTATTCTGAAGGATCTGGAGAGATTCTGGATGAAGGAATGGTCTCTGAACTCTTGTCAAGTGTTCTCCAAACTCATCAGGCATTATAGGAGAAAACTTAGAACTGTTATCTTGAGAATAGGACGTTGCAATATTTGGGTCCCAGTAACTGTGGACCCCAACGTGAACTAGAGAAAAACATTTATTTAATATTGTGAGTTTCCCCCATTTTCCATTGTTTTACTTCAATGAAAGGTTAGAATTTTGTAATTGTTTTGAATGAAAGATCAAAAGGATAAACAATGCAGATTTATTTTCACAGCCACCTTTGCTCATATTTACCAAGGATGCCAATATTAGTGGGCGGCACTGTATGTGCGTGTGAGGCATTGACACGATTACTGCATTGTTTTCTCAAATGTTACTCCATAATTTATGGTCATACCAATGCCGGTTTGTCATACAGATAGAAGCAAAACATCCTTCAAAACTGTAAAGCTTTTGTAAAATAAAGAAAACTGCTTTCTGCCATCTATGGAGCGCGTTACAATTACAAGAAACTCAGCACAATTTTTTTCTTTCGTTTTGTTCTGTTAATGATTTAAGCAAAATATATTTTGTGTATAGCCCTATGTATTACTTTTTATTTAGCCTATAGTTTTATTCTGTTTTCTCCGTTCACAGGAACACTGCAGGTGCGTGATGTGACCTTGTGTGAATCTGTGTTCTACACTGGTTTCAAACAAAAAGCTGCATATTACTTGCCATTTATTTTCACTTAAATGTAGGCATAATGCTTGGTGGTTCGTGACATATCCTTGAGCGCGGGCATTTCACTCGTTGGATGCATCAATGTCATGTTTGCATAGGCCGTACAATACTGTTTGACAAACTATATTTTGTACAAATTTTATTTTGTTTTGGCAAGTATTTAATTATTTTGCCCAGAGAAAAAGGTAGGATTATACAACAGACATGCAACTCCTTGTCTCCATGCAGTTAATTAATAAACCATCGTTATCGGTTCTTTTAATGCTATCAAAAGAAAAGGCAGATAAATATCGGCGGCTGATACATCGGTGCATCCCTTCTTTTTATATTTTATAAACTTATTATAGGGTCATAACATTTTGAAATTTTTTGGAACAAGTCTCTTGTGCACACCAAGGCAGCATTCATTTTTATGAAAACAGTAAAAACAGTAATATGGTGAAATAATATTAAAATTTTAAATATAACCTATAACATAAAATGCTGATTTAGTTGTCAAGAAAATGTTTTTATTGTCAATATCGTTGGTTATCATTTTGTGGAAATGATGATAGATTATTTTTAGGATTAATTAATGAATAGAAAATTCAAAAGAACAGCATTTATTTAAAACAGAAATCTTGTAACATTATAAATGTCTTCACTGTTATGTTACTTTTTTTGGTAACCCTTTAGGGACCAATTTTTACTATTAACTAGTTGTTTACTAGCATGCATATTAATAGCATATTGGCTGTTTATTAGTACTAATAAAGCACATATTAATTCTGCATAACCATATTTTAGATCACTTAATCCTACCCGATAACTGAACATAAGAACCTTACGAACTATTAATAACCAACAAATTGGATGTTTGAAGCAAACGTCGTAGCTAATAGTTAATAGTGAGACTTGGTCCCCAAATTGAAGTGTGACTCCATTTTTTGGTGAACTGTTACCCTTACTTTCCAAAAAATTAATGGATCCTTGTAGAATAAAAGTATTAATTTCTTAAAAAAAAAAAAGGAACTGACACCATTTATATTTTATTATACCAAAAGATTTACCATAGTTTTTGACAACATTTGAAATTCTTTGTAATTCATTCTCACACAAAAGTACAGTCTTTATTCCATTTCTTGTTTCTATTTTATGTTTACAATGTGAACCATCTTAGATTTTGCTATTTGGTTTATGGCTTTGAAGTCTTTGTCTTAAAGAATGACAGGGCTCCAGACTGCGACCAAATGGTCGCATTTTGCGACCAAAATTTGAGAGTGTGCGAATGAATTTTACATCCAGTCGCACATGTGTGACCAGTAAATTTGCCTCCCCCACCCTCCGTATTTTTTTTATACATTAAACGTGGAAGGGGCACGTCAATGATCAATGAAATGAGCAATGAAATAATCAATGAGACGCGAGCACACACTCTGTGAGGCGGCCAATGCGTGTGAGAAGGGAATGGCCACTGTAAGTGGCTAAAATGTGTGGAGGGGGAGGGGCCTAGAGATAATCGAGCGCGCGCTAAACATCGGTGGGAAGGAAACGAGAGGACAAATATCATCACAACCTGATATGTGCGTGCGTCTGAGCTATGAGCAAGCGTTCGTTCTTCCGACCTGCGGGTAGTGTACCAGTGTCAGAGTCTACAGTGTCACCGTCGGATGATGATGCAGAGTCAGAGGTTGGTGTGGCGAAAAAAGCCCGCACTCACCATTTTCGAGGATAGTGGCTGAAAAAAATCAGCTGGCTAAGGTACTATAAACAATCGAACTATATGAATTGCGAGTACTGCAGCAGCTACTCCAGACAGGGTCGCCCCCAAGAGATGGCCAGGGGTGGCCACGGCCACCACCGTATAAACTGTGGCCACCCCAGGATGATTTGCAGTGGGTACTATAAATTTAAATGAAGAATATAAATTCACAATAGTTGAAGTGGGGAAAGAAAAATAATTGGATATATAATTGCATATAGACTAGTTACTATAACACGAGGAGTGACGTTTTTCTCCAAAAGTCAGCATAATTACAAATGTGATATTGATTTTATACAACAGTTCAATAAACAAGAAGTTAATATCAAGAGACTTATGTTTTAGAAAACATATTCCCTGATTTTGCTCTATTTCTAAAAACAAAAATCATTCCAAAAACAGCCACAGTTTTGCGTCTCTGAGCAACATGATAGTGTTTCGTTCCTGAATGAATCAACCGTTTAAATGATTCGGTTCAATCGCAATGACTCACTTATTAACAATGACTCTCTGCCACCTACTGGCAGTTGCAATTTCACATTTAAGGTACCTTTTCATTTTTTTTATAATTTCAAACATCAGTTTTCAATGTTTTATGTTAAAATAACTAAACATTATTTATTAATTTGTAACTGCAGGTTAAAGTATTCCATGTCCCACAGAGCAGCATTAAACAGTGTGTAAAAACATCTAAATGCCACTTCAAATGCAGCTTCTATTTTCTCTGCATTGCAAAGATCAATTTTGTTGATACTGATTGCATTTGCTTGGTAACAGCCCAAATGCAAGTATTTGACCTAAAAGATGGTGCACACTTTTAGAAAAAACGGCGTAAAGGTTAAAAATAAAAAAAAATTAGGAGTCAGCTGTCAGCACAATTAGAAATAAGATATCAGCACAATAACACACTCAGCAAAATATTGTCTATTTATCGTTATCGATAAAATCCCAGAAATATAATTTTTTGTCAATATTGCAAACTCTTTTTTTCTTTTATTTTGGTGTGCCACCCCAAGATTTACTGTGGCCTCATCTGGCCACCCCTATTAAAAATTTTCTGGGGGCGCCACTGACCCCAGAACTGCGGGGAACATAAAGTTTGCCGCAGTTTAAACACAATTCACTGATTAAACACAATCTCAGTGTAAAGCATCGAGTATACTGTGACATGTTTATAAATCAAAAAGTAACGCCACTGCCAGTTGCTTTTATAAGACAAATGACTGTAAATCAGAGCGCAGATGAGGCAGAGATGATGTTGAAACTTTAACACGGCCTACTTCGTTGCCGAAGAGGAACTACCCTTCACCAAATACAAAAGCCAGCTCGACCTTCAAAGGAAGAATGGCTTAAAACTTGCAGAAAGTGCAGAATAAAATGTGACACTGAATTTGAAACAGCACATTGTAATTTCTGCATCTATTATTAAAGTATTTATTAGTTATACAGTGTAAATTAGTAGATTTGGTTAGCATGTTGATTTACGGTGTGCGCCCCTAAATTTTCTGGTTGTGCCCCTAAAATTTTCAGTTGGGGGCCACTGTGCTCCTAGTGAAAAAAGTTAGTCTGGAGCCCTGAATGATGAAGAAGAAAAAAATATAAAAGCACCTAAACTGGATAGTCACTGCTGTACTATTTTAAACTTATGAAGCAAATGCTTAAAATCTTGTAAATGATGACGACAATTTTCTATCCTTAAGATTTGCTTTTGTTGTCAATTTTGAATATTCGCTGGATTTGAAAAATCCCTTTCTTGAGACTTTGAGAGGGAAACATCTTACACTTCAGGAGCTGACATGCTTTAATCTACTTGGTGTTGGCTCACATGAACCTTAGTATGGAGGTCCATATAAATAAGGGCCTGAGGGTCTTACCTCTGCACCTGCCGAGGCCCCAGGAGAGTCAAGCTTGCGTTTCTTGCGGGGTCCGATGGCGGCAAGGGCTGTGAGGTTGGCATCCCGCTGTCTCATCTGGGCGAGTTCCTGCTGCTGCATCTGAATGGCAAGAACATTCAATCAATATTAACTGCATGAACGCTATATCAAAGCCATTCATGCGAAACAGACAATTTATACATTGTGTAGGTCTGTGAATAACAAGTTCCCAAATAAGCATTACTGTGTATCACATTCCCTTACTTGAATTATCATTTTCAAATATTTGTATGCTGTGTGTTTTACATTCATTCCAAACTGCCCCGAAGAGCTCTATAGAGCAAATGAAGCTCCGAACATCACGCACAGCTTCAATGCAGCAAATAACTCAGAGCTTTTGCCGTATCTGGGTGCTTAATTCAATTTCTTTCCATGAGGGAACGAGGGAGAAAGTGAGTGAGTGTTTGAGAATGAGAGAGTGAGCGATTTTCAAAAAGCACAGCCCGCAGGTAAAGTCATCTCACCCTAGCAGGCAGTGACAGAGCCAGCCACGCCGGGAGGGGTGGATGAGGAGGGGGCTGCGCGTCCTCTGTTCCTCCACTCGGAGTGAGCGCTGCCGGGCACAGAATGCAGAGAGTCCTCACCTCTCCTCACCCTGACACTTACACCACTGTGGCCATGAACTCACAAAAAAAACCCACTAGCAGCAAAAACGGCTTTGTGTGTCATCGAAGGCCCCATTAGAAAGTGCGTTTACCAAGCTACCAAGGAGTTATGAAGTGAAGTGGGGGAAATGTGGGACCAAAACATTAGAGGAGGCATCCAGGACAGATGATGTTCCAGAAAGAAATCCCTAGCCAGGAGGACCTGGAAATAGTTTAATTTTGCTTTCACAATCTAAAATATTAGGGCTGTCAAAAAAGCTAATTGTGATCAATCTTATGTTATTTTTTTATTTTTTATTTTGTTTTGTTTATATATATTATAACCACCGTCCACTACAGAGACACGCAGCTATATACACACACACACACACACACACACACACACACACACACACACACACACACACTATATGAACAAAAGTATAGGGACACCATCTTCTAATTAACAGGTTTGACTACTTTAGAAATTTCCATGAGTACAAATCTTAATGTTTGGGCATATAATAATATTCTAGGGAATTGTGTTTTTACTAAATTACTAAAGTAGTCAAACCTATTCATTAGAAGATGGTGTCCCTATACTTTTGTCCATATAGTATAGTGTAATAGTAATTACTGATATCTAGTATACTGTGATTTAATATGAACAAATTTCTGTTTTTGTGTCTACTGATAAAAGGGTCTTACAGATGGATCTATGGGGGAACACAAGTCAAAAACGATTTTAACACACTGTTCTCCTTTTGCAGGAATGATATAAATCGGTCGCAGAGTAAAACATTTCCACTGTGTATGTAGATTACTTTTAATTGACTGAATTTGTCACTTGTGCTGCTAGAAACAATTTGTCCAAATAATTGCGCCGCCTGCCCCTCCTTTTACAAATACAAACTAAATAACATAATGAAGAGGGGGAAATTGACAAACCGCTAATTCAAGGCAACGTTTACATGCTAATTAAGTCAGGGTTATGCTAATCGGAAGGGAAGTGGTGCACACGGCATGCACACGCATGGATGCCCCAGAGAGAGCGAGCCGACACGTAAACACGGCCAGCACCACCGCTGCATGTCAGTGATCTGGTGCACTGAACTTTCACCTGACCCTGACAGCTACGGTGAATTTGCCCATGGGCACATAAAAGAGACGACAGTGGGGTGTGCGTGAATCTGTTTGAAGTAATGCGAGGTAAGGAGGCGCTGTACGGACACAATGCAGCGACTCCCAGTGTTTAACGGAAGGTTCTAGGAGGACAGGGACTGTTTGGTGTCGCGGCTGATCTTCTCTCACCGCCTGCAGCTAGAGCGCTGACTTGCGATCATATTCGATTATTTGATGAGGAGTGAAAGGGGAACCTAGTTATGCCATCTGTAATCCAGAGCTCTGTAGTTCCACATAATCACTGTTTAATGACTGACCTCAATCACAAAACCTGCTGCTCAACTTTAACACGGTTGTTCACCACTGTGAATACTGATTGGAGAACCTCCACTCACTTCCTTAAAATCAGAAGCGTGCAACACTACGGCTGTGTTCAGAATGAAATAGTAGCATACTACTTGCTGCACATTACATACTGTAAACCAGTATGTATTCAATATAGTATGCAATAACAATGAATGCTTTACATTTATTTCAAACAGAGTCCAGTTATCACCTCAGAAATGAAAGCTAAAGTGTGTAATTTCTTTTCGATGTTATAAATATTATAATATAAAAAATAATGTTTCTTAACCAGTTGTGCTACTTTGGGGCAGGACTATTTGTTTGGATGACTAATGGTCGAACTGAACTATTTCAGTCATAAATTATACACTTGACCTTAAAATGCATTGTTCTTTAGGTTTTTTTTTAAAATCATAACTAGTATCAATTAAAATCATAATTATAATCATCTTGAGACTGCATATAGATTCCAAAGCAGCAACAAACGGTTAGTAGCAACTTCCCAGCATGCATCGCTCTCCCTTGAAGTTTCACTCCTTAAGATACGAGTGAAACTTCAAGTTGATAATCTATATGGAATCTATATGCAGTCATTATATTATATTAATAGATGATGAAAATCCTGTTTACACATTTTTAGAATATGAATATATATAGAGAGAGAAAGAGAGAGAGAGAGAGTTCACAATTTAAAGAGTTGATGTCTATTTTAATGTTTTAAAATATAATTTATTCCTGTGATGCCAAGCTGAATTCAGCATCATTACTCCAGTTTTCAGTGTCACATGATGCTTCAGAAATAATGATTTGCTGTTCAAGAAACATTATTAATAAAGTTGAAAATATTATATTATGCTTTTTTTAAATGCATATTTTAAAATGCATATTTTAAAAAAAATTAGGTCTATGTACAGAGCCCAAACATTTGAACAGAAATGTAATTATATATAAAATAAATTAAAAAAATATATATATTTTGTATATTGCTATATTACTTTGAGGTGATGCTGATGTGGACTTGCGCAAACGGCTGCGTTTAGAAACTACTAGTTTTGATGAAATGTCATTTTCTCTCAGTTGCCTACCTGTGTACTTGTGAGACAGAGAGACAGGAGGCGGTGAAGAAAGAAATGCTCGTAGTCTATAATCATTTAAAAAGGTCAGGCACAAGAGAGAAAGGCAGAAAGAGTGAGCCTGCCAGCACTGCTCTCCATCTCTCTTGATCCTTATCTGCAGTCCGGCCCACCAGAATTACTCGCCTGAGAGAAACACCTTAATAACCGCACAGGTTGATGCCGAGTGTAGCGGTTCAATTAGGGTGCTGGATGAAGTCAAGGACGTGAGAAAACACGAAACACTATTCCTGATCCTAATTCTAGCACAATTCTGGGAGTCTTTGATATGCTGAATATCAGCTGCTGAGCTCTCTCTGCGAGTGAGTGGCAGTTTTGAGCTCTGGGGTGTTCGGAGGATCTATCACCTTCCAGAACTCCTTATTAACAAGGTGAAGCACAAGGCGTAAACCCTTGATAATGAGCCAATGTAACAATCCAAGAAAACAAGACAGCAGACCAAGTTTCCAAAAACTCTTTTCACATCCCACTAGTATCAGAATATGTGTACAACACGTGCAGTTATGAAAATCTTGGGCGCTAAATGAAGATGTTGATTGGTTTGTTTTGTTGACTGAATCAACAAACAATCTGTACGGTTAAAATACAATAAAAAAATAACACCTCCACGGGTGTTTAACACTTTACAATTCGAAAATATACTATAGCTATATAAATAAAAGTGATTGTTGAAAACATTAAGCAAAAGCTTTTTTTTTATGACGTTCAAATTTATATATACTGTAAGTGTGTGTGTATGGGCTTACAGCTGTATAATTTAAAATTCAAATTAAGCAAACAAAATATATACACTTTTATATATTATAAAATTATAAATATTTGCATATGATGTCCAAGTATATTTAAATTTTTTGCATTTATATTTAATTTGTAGAATATTTAATGAAAAATCTAAATAAATATATAAGCAAAAAATATATATATTAAAATTATATAATTTTTTAGATTATATATAAAATTACACACACACATTGCTGCCTGGGTAAAATAAAAAACTACTGCCAGCTTATATTTTCTGAATCCCTAAAAATCTCCTATATAAAAAAGGACATGACCCTTTTAACATGTTCCACTCCAACTTCTTGTTTCAGTAAGAGCAAGGTAAGAAATCAGAGACAGAGATTCAGAGGCAGCTGTCTAGGCTTTAAGACAGGTTTTCAACAAAGAAGAGGAGCTGCCATTTTGCTTTGAGGTGAACCATGTAAATAAATACACAGAACTGTGTTGTTCAGCGTTTCTCTTTACTAGTCTAGTTAGCAATACTGTGATCTGAAAAAAGGAGATGCAGCAAGACCAAAGAAGCTTCAAGAAGTGCTTCTCTCTTTCTCCATAACGATATGCCCTCAGGTAAGAAAAACAACAGAGTGCTGAAACAAACAATATATCCACAGCAACAGAGAGACAATGGGCTCTGCGGCTCTAGATTTGAATAAAACATGCTTCAAATGATCGTTGGGGTTCAGAAAAGATCCTCTTTGACAGATGAGATCTAACAGTGGTTGTCAGTACAAACAGAGACATATGGTGACATAGCGACATATGGTGTGTAAACTGCTTATTTACAGAACGGAGGGGAAATGTGAGAAAACAAATGTGTTTTTTTCCTTTCTAAAAACTGGCCAATTTCTGTATCCAAAATTGTTAGTTCCTGTTTGGCATTCAATGAAAATTACAGCCTCAAAGCTGTTCACTGTGCTAATGAGGACTTTTTTTTGCCCAACTAATCCAAGTTCAAAGGTCACTTCAAAAAAAAAAAAAAAAAAGTATATGCAAAGTCACACAAGGAATTTTTTTTCTAGTTACACTTGATCACGCAAAAACAACGATTGTGGACTGGAGCTTTCAGGCTTCAGAAACACAAAGCTATAGCACATATATATGAATCATTTTTGGTACTTATAGTGCTTTGGTATCTTGTTTGAAAATTGACAGCACCAGTCCCCATTCATTCTTCCTGAATAGAAAACAGCAACTATTCTTCAAAATACCTGCTTTTTCTTCCACGAAATGAAGTCATTTTGCTTTCATTGCTATTAAACCTGATGAAAAATCTCTAGTGCTCAGACATGTCATGCCCCCCACAAGCCAAAGATTAGCCCATATTAGACTCATGATGACAGCAGGGCGGTGTGACATCTGAGCAAAATGATGACTTCCCCCCCATGCGGTAATAAACTTGTTAGGAAACGTATGAGACCATTTGTCTCAATGTCAGTCTAAATGATGTCAAAGTCATAGCAATGGCATAATCATGAAAAATGTATGTCGAGCACTTTTATTAGTACTATTAAATAGTCTTCCATAAAGCTCACCTCTTTAGCTTTCTGTTTAAGCCGAGCCTGTTCGGGATCTTCCTGCCTCGAGCGACTCTGCAAGCAAAGAGAAACATTGGAACTAAACTAGATACACAATTTAGATGAACAAAATTAGAGCAAAAAGTAACAAACATAAAGAAACAGTTCATCCAAAAATTAATATACTGTCATTATTTACTCATATGCTATGCCAAACTGATTTTATGTTTTTTTTTTGCTGTAAATATTCTTAAAATTTTTGTTTCACAGGAAAAATGTCAGCATACAAATATGAAGCAACACTATTACCAGAGAATAATGACAAAAAATACCACCCCTTTACCTAAAATTTTGCTGTACATTAAGAAAACATTAAGCGCGTGTGACAATAATTCTACCATGATGACAAACAAAATGTAAATGGGTCAAGTCTATTCCCAAACAGTATTTATGTGAGACCGGCAACAGAAAACAAGAACAATTATCTTCTGGTAGACATCTCAATTAGCCGACTGCATTAATTAGAATTGGGACGGTGGTGCACTGGGAGTCACTCTGGAGCGGGACATCGTCGGCGTCATCATCAGCTTTTGTCGTTTAAGTCAACTAATTACCTCTGCTTTCATGTTGCCATGTCCTATTCCTGTGGGGAACTGTCACATCCCCACCTTATCTTAAGGAGTGAAACTTCAAGGGAGAGCAATGCATGCTGGGAGGTTGCTACTAGCCGTTTGTTGCTGCTTTGGAATCTATATGCAGTCTCAAGTGCCATTGCACAAATGAAACAGTTAGGAACTGATATGTGAGTATTACGCAATTCCATTTCTGAACAGATTTATATAGAGAGAGAGATGGGATTTAATTGGTTTTGGTTAACTCAAATCACAGTAAAAGAAATAAATAAAATAATAATAATTTAAAAACCCTGAATGTTCTGGTTTCAATTCAAGTATCGTGCCACAAAATTGTGTACATTAAGTATCGGCCGATATTACAGATATTATTTGTAAAAAATTTGAGAAATGATTTGAATTGAGTGGTAGCGACCAATTTTGGATATTAATTATTTTGGACATTGTTTATTCTCAGTTCCTCCTTCATATTTTTACATTTAGATCTAGGTCTAGATCATCATCTTATACCCCCTGAAGTTAATGTAATAATTTCTAATTAACTAACATCACTGTAAAATGTAATATTAGCGTAAATCTTGAAATTAATATACATTTTTGATACTGTACAATATAATGTTGCAATGTCTCACCTTTAGCATGCAAAACAATGCATTTTTTATATATAATTTTAATATCTGACAATTATTGGTTATTTGCCGGAACATGAAAATAATTATTGGCTTATATAAACCAGAATTTTAATATCAAGTAATATGTACTTCCTGAACAGACTGAGAGAGATGGGATTTGTTCAGTACAAATTGTATTGGCAGTATCTGTGATATAGTTCATTACCACAGAAAATAACATTGATTATCCTCTCAAAAATTGACTTTACATTTATTATAAGCTGATATTACAATTTGTCCTTTATTCGTATTGGGTATTTAATTATTCATGCTAATTTTCTTTGTTATAACTTTTGAATCTTATCCTTTTATCCTCCAAGTTAATTTTTTTTCTCCCAATTCTCAAAACGAATATTGATTTTTTTCATAATGTACATTATAAGATTGACACCTAAATTCACTTGCAGTATCTAAAATGTCTAAGTTTAGTTTTTTGTATTTGTTTTATATATATATATATTATAAGTGAAGATTTTATTTCCAGCTTTTTTTTTTTTATAACTTATTTAACTAGTACAGAATTTTGGTATCATCCATTTATCAGTTATATAATTTTAAAATAATTACTGTCTTATCTGTATAAGCCAGAACTTTAATATTGGTGAATCCTTACATCTAAAATATACAAATTTAGTGTCAAAAACCACCTACCAGTCCATCCCTGCCAATATGGCTTAAAACCCAGAACTAAACCTCATGTCTACCTATATAGCAGTTTTTAAAAAAGCCATGTAGTCTTGATTAATTTATAAGCAGCGTTCACTTGATTGGTGCCAAAAAGGTAGTGATGCCTTAAGGTTCATCCATTACATATAACATTATATTTTTCCCCCAACAAATTCAGTGAGTGAGGTAGTGTCACTTCCTTAGAAAGAAAGCAACTTCAAGGCAAATTTAAAACATCCTCTCTCGCTCCCTAAAAGAAGACTCATTTCCTTTCCCCTGATGTACTCCAGTCCAGGCAACAGTACAATCAAATCAACTCGAGACTGGATAAATCCCTCTGGCTTTGCCATTACTGCAATTTGCTACAGTATGAAGCAGACCAAGTGCAATCTTGTGTCTTAATAACACTGCCTTTTCTCTCCGAGGCTTAAAAGCACAACCGGTTTCTTTTAAACAGTGGCCAAACACGTGCGGGAAAAGCCAGCGTTCACTGGCAAGGCGCTGATGGGCAGACTGGCGCCAACGGCCACTCCCGCATCACTCAAACCTACTTTTGCGGCTTTCATTAGCAGCTCCCGTTCTTCGTCATCTTTCCTCTGCTTCTCAATCTTCTCCAGCTGCTCAAAGAACTTCAGCTGGGTCCGCACATCCGACGTCTGCTCGCACAGCTCCTCATCCTGCGGAAAGAAAAAACAAAACTCCTCATCAACATGTTCATCACCTTTATGTTGTTGTAAGAGTGAACTAACTTTTTCTCAAGCTCGCCTAAAGTTTCACTCTTTTCCCTTTTGAGCGTAAATGAAAGTTAAGTTAGTAGGTCACCCAGAACTAATGTAATAATTGTGTGTTTCGCAGTGTTTCTGCGAGGCAACCCCAGACTCTTTTTCCTGCGATGGTTGTTCTAGCATTGCAGGTAAAAGAGCAGCATGAGGCGCAGCGGAGGACCAAAGCAGAGTGACGCACACACACACAAAGGAACCCACACATTTTAATGCACTTCTGAGGCTATAGCCTATTAGCAGCGGGAACGGCACTGCTCTTCTCATCTCTTCTCGCGCGCTTTCTTTTGCACTGAGGCTGTGCCTCACTCGCTGGGCCAACTTTTCCCGTCTCTATTCAAGTTTGGCTTGTTTTTCGCTGATGTCAACAGGCTGACTTCATAAACCCATGCCAGTTACTCATTTTGAACAGTTTGTTGCAAAATCAGAATGGAACAAATTGCAACATGACACCGTATTCTCTTTGCGTCATTTTTCTTCTTCTTAGTACAAAATAAAAGTCTAGATTTCCACAATTTTTTTTCCTCAAGCTCCATTCCTTTCAGTCTTCTATGATAAGAATTTTAGCAAAACCAGAATCATTTAAGATACGATAATTAAATAATGAATAATATAAAATCTGTCATTTTTACTTACCAATAAACACAGGAAGCTTTGGTGCTCTACATTAACAATTACAACCTATTACAATCAATACCAATTTGGTTTCTGAATTATTTTAGGATTGACGCATCTCTTATGGTTTCCACAAAAATATTAAACACAACTGTTTTGTTTCTTGACTGCCAAATTAGCATATTAGAAAGATTTCTGAAGGATCATGTGACACTGAAGTCCGGAATAATGGCTGCTGAAAATTTTACTTTATCATTACAGAAATAAATCACATTTTAAAATATATTCCATTATTTTTGAATTACTAATATTTCACAATTATTATATTTCAGTCCATAATTCTAAGTTATGTCATCAACACCAAAGTACATCTTTAATCATGTCAGAACAACTGATTAATTAAAAAAAACTAATTATGATTGATTTTTGCTTTGGAGTTATAATAGGAATTATAAGTAGTTCGTATGATGCTGTACAACAAAAGTCTTACCCTTTTACGTCTTACTAGTGTGGTCTACTCTTATTAGTGCATCTTCCACGATCAAGACTCAGGTTAGGGTTAACATTAACACTTGCATTTTCAGCATAAAGGATGTATAATGAGAAATGTTCGGCGGGAAAAGTCAGTTTGTGGTTTCTCTTTGAAGTTCTGGAGGGAGCGGCTCAAGTATTGGTTCTTACTTTGCAGGAGTCGACGCGGTGTTGCGCAACAGCCGAGACTTTCTCCAGCATGGAGCGCAGCCTGGACTGAGCGGCGTGAGAAATGAGAGTGACCGTCTCCATTGACACCTCAGTCACGCCGAACTTCTTGGCTGAAACGACACAAAGTTTGGTGTTAAAGGTGCTCGGGAAGGTAGAGGAAAAGTTAAGAAAAGTGATTCTTTGAGCCTGGAGCACCAAACCAATTAAAAGACAAGTATTATTGTTTTGCTTCTCAAACCTACCTCATGATATGACCTAATTTAACTGGTAAACACTTCACTGCCACACTTTGCATCTGTCACACCCACACACTCATTTCCCCATCACTCTCTCCACATCATATCCAGCAGGTGGCGCAACACACCTCCTCCCCGCACCCTCCTCCAGCCATCAAGCTGAAATCATCTCTCACACACACACACACACACACACACACACACACACACACACACACACACAGAACTCCCCCGGAGGAAGATTTACATTTTTAACACACTCTACCCCCCTGGCGACAGCATAACAACCACAGCCGGGCTCCATGTAATAGCACATATCCGCAGGCACTCATTGGTATGCACTGTGTGCTAAATCAAGCACACAGGGGGAGAAAGAGTTTGCTTAAATACAATAATGGAAGGCGCTTTTTTGGATGAGAGGGATCCAAAGACCTGCCTCACGTCTATACGACAGTCTCCTGATTCTTCGTGCTCTTTAAGACATCTTTAAAGTGATTTATGCAAAGGTTAACTAATCATTATTAATGAGATGCTGGTGCAGTAAGTTTGCAGATTGCATGTATAGAATTTGGGCGTCTGGTCTAGATCTCCGGACCCTATTTTGTGTTGTATACACCTTTTCCTATTTAGTAATGGAGAAAAGACAGCTGACTTCCACTAGTCTTTATTTCCAAGGAATTATGGGTAATATTTAGCTTGTATAGTAAGTACACATCAGTAATATTGTGAAATGTCACAAAAATATTAAAGGGATAGTTCACCCTAAAAATGAAATTTTGGTTATTAATTACTCACACTCATGTCGTTCCAAACCCCTAAGACCTTAATTCATTTTCATAACAGAAAATAATATATTTTTGATGAAATCTGAGAGCTTTCTGACCCTCCATTGACATAAATGCAACTGACACGTACAAGGCCCAGAAAGGTAGTAAGGAAATCGTTAAAATAGTCTGTGTGACATCAGTGGTTCAACTCGTGAAGGCGTGTCAAAGACTGACACGGAAGAGAAGAAATTGTTGAATAAAATCATTATTTTTGTTTCCTTTGTGCACAAAAAAGTATTCTCCTGGCTTCATAAAATTACAGTTGAACCACTGATGTCACATGGACTATTTTAACGATTTCCTTACCAACTTTCTGGGCCTTAAACATGTCAGTTGCGTTTCTGTCATTTAAGAGTCACAAAGCTCTTGGATTTCATCAAAAATATCTTAATTTCCATTCCGAAGATGAACGAAGGTCTTACAGGTTTGGAACGACATGAGGGCGAGCAATTAATGACAGAATTTTCATTTTTGGGTGAACTATCCCTTTAATTAAGCAGCACAACTGTTTTATCATTGATAATAAGAAACATTTCTTGCAAGCATACTCACATTTTCTCTGAAATGCAGAAATTCCTATTTGTTTACATGTAGCATCTATACGTATACAGATTCGAAGGCATCTAGTCCTTGAAATGTGCATTGTTTGTTTAGCCAGGGACATTCAGAGTGCATGCAAGTGACCTTGTCAGGGAAGATGCCCGAGGCAACCTCACATTTCAGCACACAGCAAACTAACAGAGAGCCATCAGAAGACGGCCTATAAACTATTCATACGCAGCCCGAGGAGGCCTCAAGCTCGGACACAGGACATTCATTAGCCTGACTTAGCAAGTGAGTGACCAGTGGAAGTGCACTAGAGGGTGCCCTAGTCTTAGGTGGAGATAAAGGAGAGAAGACTGGAACGTCACCAATCACTGAATCTCTGCTTTTTAAGTTGAGGGTGGGTCACTCTATATATACAAATATGAATAAATACTATAATAGTAAATACTATAAAATAATTACAAAAATAACAGTTAGCTAGGCATCTAAAAAAAACAATTAAATTACCCAGAATGCTTTGCCTACTTTGTTATTTTGTACATTTATAAATATATAGGAATTAACAGCAATAGCAATAATGCCAAGAGCAAAACTGCATATAGCATAAATATATATAATTTGATTTGGCAAAAAAGCTATTTACATTAATATTTCTTAATCTAGCCTAATTATACAGTGCTTCTTTATGACTGATAACTCTAAGTTTTTAGGCTACTGATTGGCTGGTTGATTTTAAATTCATGTAGTACAAAGTATTAGTGTTCCGATCCCTTGTATACTTTATTCATATGCCTGACTGTAAATCTGGCCAAAAATATCATCTGTACAGCTTTCTCTCTGTGTGGCATTTAAATCAAGCAGCCGAATCATAAAGCTTAGAAAAGAGTGACACATCTTTCCTGTCTCATCGGGCCAGCTTTCATCAGCTTTTTGTTTAAATCCATTCATAATCCCACACCCATTTAAAGATCCGCCCTCAAACAACGTCAGTCAACACTGATACAGTAATTAGACAGAATATTAACTGCCCACACAGTGGCGGTACAGCCTAAACCTCTTTCTGACTGTAAACCTGCCAGGAGAAACTGATCCTGACAAGCACATTGCCAGACTGCCGATGAGAGTATTGCAGTGGCGGGTTATTGCGTACCAGTCTCCAGGAGACGTTTGTGGAGCAGGCTGGGAGGAAGGAAGGCCTCGTCCTTACAGGAACGGATCTGGGTGCCCACCAGCTCCGAACCCGTGGCCAAGATACGGGCGTTCTCCTCATTTAGGTTCACACCAGCCATGGATGCCACGTCATTGATGTCGTCATCATCCCTGCAGACACAAACGGAGGAGATACAAGAAGAATTTCACCATGCATGAAACAGGTATATTATAATGTGTATATATATATACTTGCACATTCACAAGTATATAAAACAAATTACATATAACTTGTATATGTGTGTGTGTGCATGTGTGTAATCATAAAAAGAAAACAACCAGACACCCCCCACAAAGGTTTACTTAGATTTTCAGTTTAGTTGTGATGTTATTAATATATAATATTATGTAATAAATACTTAAATAATATTAGTATATATAATATTAAATAATTATTATATTATTATAATGATGTATTAATTTATTTATACAGGACTATAATTACTGTGAAATTACTGTAATTACTGTCAAAATAAATGCATGTAAAATACGCAGTACTATAAATACTGTAAGTATAGTTGCCAGTGTTTATTTACTAAAGAAAAGCTCACTGGAGAATGGGTTTGATACAAAACCTATTTTATATCTTTTAAAAATGATTTATTTTTTCTTCGCTGTATTAATAAATAGTCATGAACATTCCATCACACCCATTCTCAAATTCTGTCATGCCCCATTGCCATTAAAAGAACTAACAATTCTAGAGAAACGCTGCCTCCTACTGGACTCTTAGAAAACCAACCTGAAAGTCCCACCCCCAGGGTCATTCAGCTTCTGTTTCTGATTGGCTGACGCATGAACAGCCACACCCATGGGGCTCCTCACTTGCAAGGGTGTCCCAACAGCACCTGCAATAAAACTTGTAATTATACTGGGGAAGGGCCATTGGACTCTTGCATGAGAAAAGGAACACTTAAGCCTCAATAACTTTCCTTTAGTGGGTTTAAAATGGACTCTAAGCTCATTAAGTCTCTCAATAGCTTACCTTGAGCACGAACCGTCTGTGTAATCACCACCGGCATCCGTGTCGGAGTAGCCTGAACCCCAGGCCTTAACAGCCCGAGGAGAACAAAATCACAGAGGATATGAAAATTCAAACATTTTTTGCTACTGAAGTTTGAATTAGAGACACTAAAGTGTCTAACTGAGCCTAAGATCATAAAATTTATCTAATAACACCAGCTGAGTAAACTTAATGGCCAAATAAACAGATGCATTAAAATAATTCCAATTTTCATAATCATTTCAGTGGCAGAACACTGTATAGATTTTGTGAATATTCAAACATAATATATTGACCAAGCCTACAATAGACCGTAGGAAAGCAGGAGTACCATGGTGGTAGTGGGAGCCAGGGCAGCAGCCGGTCGGATGGTAGATACGGTGGTGGGCAGTGTGCTCGGCGCTGGAGCTTTAATGGTGTTCACCGTCAGTGGGGTGGATGTAGTAGAGGTCTGAGACAGCTGAGTTAAAGACTGCTGGGAGTTCAGAAGAGTCAGACGCAGAGCAGGCAGGCTTTTCTGTACAAAGAGAAGGAGAAAAAGATTTCAGGTTTAAAAAACACAAAAGAAAAATGCTGTCCCTTTAAAGGATAGTCTACCCAAAAATTATAATTCTGTCATCATTTGGTCACCCTCATTTTGTCCAAATCTGTATTATTCTATGACTTCTGCTGAACACAAAATAGATATTTTGAAGAATGTTGATAACCAAACAGTTTCGGTCTCCATTGTCTTTCATTGCATTTTTTGTCCATACAATGGAAGTCAATGGGAATTGAAACAATTAACTAACATTTTTAAAGTATCTTCTTTTGTGTCTCACAAAGTCATACAGTTTTGGGATCACATGAGGGTGAATAATAGAATTTTCATTTTTTGAAACTCTCTCTTTAAGCTTTTTTAATTAAGAACAATAAGCACAACTGCTTTTTTGAGTCCTACCTTCAAAAAAGGGATCAGGTACGGTTGAGGAGATGATTTCAACTCCGTCTGCAGGCGATTTGTAAACTCCTCAGGCTCGATTTTTGCATCCTTTGCAGATTTTAGAAGGAAAAAATACACATCAGTTATCTCAACTAAAATTACACATGCTTTATGAAAAGATGATTTAATGTTCTTATTAATTCTATTCTTTAAGATAAAAACTTGCCCTCTATTAATTTACTAACTGCTTGATTTCCTTAAAAAAGAAAAAAAAACTAATAATAGCTTCTCTATTCTTTTTGTATTCTATTGGTTTTCTTTTTATTTATTATACAATTAACAAAATACAAAAAAGGCCTCTAATACTAGCTTGCTCTATTCTTTTTGTATTCTATCTGTTTTCTTATTTATTATATAATTAAAAACCCTTGCTGTGTGTACTGTGTTAAGCTAGCTGAGACTTGTCTTAGCACTTGCATATCATTGCATCCATTGTCCTCATTTGTAAGTCGCTTTGGATAAAAGCATCTGCTAAATGACTAAATGTAAATGTTAAGTACTACAATTTTCAATAACCAGCTCAAGTTTAAAGAAAACAATTGAGGGCTCTGAAATAAAACTTAAATATTCATGATTGTATGATGTATTAAACATTGTTGTGAATTTGGCAGATGTAAAAATCAACAAATTTACAGAGCTGGAGGTTTTTCAAGAATTAATTTATCCTTTTTTTCCTACAAATAATTTTCTACAAAGCTATGAAGTCACACTTAACACATTGGAAATTAAGCGTGAATTCATATCTTTCTAGCCAATTATTTGAAGAAAACTTTTGTAACAAAAAAAAACAAAGTCGATTAAAAGATAAAAAATATATCTAAAAAGCCTGTAAAAATACTGGCAGGACAAATAAAAACTCAATCATGCCAAATTTCCACAGTAAAGGTGGCACAGAAGCGCTTCTGCAGTGGCATATAATGCATGTACACACTAATTATAACTATACTTTGAAAGGCAATTTTCTCTGGAATTTCAAAACTGGCAAAAATGTGTGTTTTTTTTTTTTGTTGTTTGTTTTTTTGAGTCCTGCAGTTGCTGACATCTACAGTTCAGCATGAGAATATCACTAGAGGAAATACTATCAATTTAACTGTCACAATGAACTACTATATTAAATCTTTTACTGACAATGAAGCAATTCTGAAGTGTCTCAATCATAACATACTAAACAGCTCAAACTTACCAGCAGATCCTGCACTAGTGCCTTCACATTCCGAGATGTTTCCGGCGAGGGGGAATTATGGGATGCCAGTTTGATGAGCGTTGCTAGGAAGTTCTTGCACTTCTTTACATTCTCTTGCATTTCCTATATGAAAAATTACAGTATTTGACAACAGATAATGAATTAGAATCCATGTCCACCAATAGTCATTTACATTATGAACGAACAGAGTGGAGCACTACCTGAGAGAGGACAGGGGCTCTGTTAGCTGGGGCAGCAGCAGAGGTGCTGATGGGACTCTGAGGGGTCACAGAGGGCTTAAGAACTGTCTGTGGCGCGGGCTGCACACGGGCCCCTGCTGTAATGACTGTGGTGGTGGGCTTCTGAGCCGAGGTAATCGTTACCACTGCTGTCTTCTGCTACAAAAATAAAAGCCAAATGTTTTGTGCACCACAACAAAAAAATGTTTTGCCCAAGCTGAAAGCTTGAAATAATATAATAAACACCACATGAAACACCCCAAAATGAATTTTACATCATTCCAAACCCACATGTTGTCATTTTTTTAAAGCAGAACAGACAAAACAATAATTTTTCAAGAATCTTCGCATAGACAAAGAATCTTTTTATTCAATGGAAGTTCTTCTAGACTTTAAAAAGGACAAAAAAAGCATTTTAAAAAGCAGAAAATACTTGATTTAAGTGCTAGTTACCAAATCTGAAGATTTGAAGATTTGATCTGAAGCAAATCAAATGAGATATTTGGTTACAAGCCACTCGAGAAATAATGATGTTTGTTGTTACTGTCATGCAACCTGCACCACATTTGATTTGACAGTAAAATCAGGATGAGATTGTCTGCAGATAAATCACTTACATTTCACCCTTTTCACCACACAAAGCTTTCATACGGTTTTAAGAACATTTCAAAAGTCATATGAACTACGTTAAAGGTGATTTATAACACAAGAGAACCACCTCCTTTCATTTGTGAAATATAAAAGTAGCAGTTATGCAGCGAGACCGTCTCAATCACCATTCAGTTTCACTGCGTGGAAAAGAGATGCACTGAAAGTGTCAACAGAGATGGGTTTCCTTCATATAATTATTATTCACTGCTGAAACAGAGTATTATCATGCAGCAAGAGTTTTAAATGCCTTGCTCATACCTGGGCAACAGGTGTGGTGACTCTGAAAGTGGTTCCAGCAGTGGGTGTAGCAGGTCTCGGTGACAGGGTGCCTTTATTTTGGTTCTGAGCTTTGGCCTGGGCCAGGACCTGCTGAGGAACCAATGCCAGCTGACCGGCCTCCGTGCGTACCAGCACCATACCTCAAGAAGAACACAGGAAAAAATTCATAAACAAATCAGAGGAGTAATTAAAACAGCTGGGAAAAGTAGTAACAATACTACACTCATGTTGTTCCAAACCTGTACGGCTTACTTTTTTTATCCACACAATGTAAGTCAATGGGGTCCAATATTATTTTGTTTTGGACCCCATTTACTTTCATGCTATGCACAAAAATATTACACAAAAATGTCGTCTTTATGTTTGGAAGAAGAAATAAAGTCATTCAGGTTCAGAACAACATTAAGGTTTGTAAATAAAGACAGAATTTCTATTTTTGTGGGTGAACCGTCCCATTAAACACCCTCTTTTTGGCAACTGGTCCCCTTGACGCTTCCTGAGCTTTTACCTGGAGGTATGGTGAATCCCGGCGGTAGCTGAATGGTAGTTTGTTGCTGCGGTCTGACGATCAGCTGGGTCGTAGGAGCCCCTGGACGCTGCGGGGGCGTCGCGGTCACCGTCCCCTGAACGGGCGCAGCGGGTCTCAACAGGGTCGTAGGCTGTCCTACGAGAGCAGTCGCTGCTGGCTTTGCAAGGGCAGAGGGCGTGCTTGCCACAGGAAGTGAGGTCACCACCGGGCTGGACGACACTATGATCTGAGCAGACGTGCTGGGGTGCAACCCTACTGGGGTCCCGGGGAGCTGGTTCGGGACGATGGCTTTAATCTGGTTTTGAGGGTCAGATTTGGGCTCTGTGTTTGTGAACGGCACAAGACCGGCACCCTGCACGGGCAATCCTGAGACTTTGGGGTCACCTCCGTTGTGTACCACACTTGTGATGGTGTTAGGAGGCCTGTGCAGTGCAATGGTGGGGTTTGCTGGACTATCTAGTGACACATTCGCATGTGGCAGTGTGCTGTTGGGCTGAGCGGACACAAAAGCAGTATTTGTACTAGCAGGAGCAGACATGTTGCTTTTACTATTACCTACACCTGAACCAATGTCAATACCGTTTACAGAAGCAGGAGCAGAAGCGATAACAGAAGCGTTTAACGTGCCACTGCTTCCGTTCACAGTCTGTATTCTGGCGGGAACCGACCGGACAGCAGACGCAATGTGATTTGTTTTGGGGTGAGAGTCTGTAGGTGCTGCGTCACTTGAACAAGTTGATGGATTTGATGAATGATATTGCACCCGGTTCGCGGCTGTAACCGAATTCGCAGAGGTGCTAGGCAGGTTCGCGGTGGACAGGACAGCACCAGACGCCGGTATCCTGTCCGGCCCGTTTTCTTGAGAGTTTCCCTCCTGGTTTCGCTCTGGCTGCCGCTGCTGCTCCAGTGTTGTTCCTACTTGGGCGGGCAGTAATTTCCCCAAGTGTGGATTTAGCGCGTTTGAGGGTCTCCTGATGTCGCCCTGAGGACCGACCGCCTTGTTTTGTCCACCCAACTGCGATTCCAACGAGCCTACGAGGTCACTGACGGCTTTTTCGTCCACTTCGGAGTAGAGCATATCTTCCAGTGGATCGGGGACACCCGCCATCTTTGAGAGACGCTTGAGAAACGCGCACGGCGCGTGCGTTGTTTTGCTGCTGAGGCATTGTGGGAAACGAATGACATCATGGGCAATATTTGCAGCTGTTTTCATAACACTGTCATATCTGGAATCAAATTTGGAAACTACCATATAAATATTTAATATGATTTGATAAAAAAAGAAATTAAGTTTTAAATATTTAAAACATAATTTAATAAGTATATATAAATAATTAAATATGTAAGTTATTGAAATGAAAAATAAATATATTCAAATGTTACAATTCGGGAATAATATTTGCAATATTTAACTAATGTGATATTTGTAATATTTAAATTAAATTTTTTTAACATTGTTTATCCTGATCCTAATCTTGGCTGTATTTATAAATCTTTAAACAACAAACAAACAAAAACAAAACATCAGCCTGATTCTTGGCTTTCCCTATTTAAAAAAACCAAAAAAAAAAAAAAAAAAAAAAAAAAAAAAACCCACTGAAATAGACTTGTTGTTGCAGTAAATGTTTTTATTATACAAAATAAGAAAATATTTTTTCTTTCCTTTATTTCGTATGGTATACATACTGTATATACTGTTTTTATAGGTAAAGCAGTATCTGCTAAAAGTTGATTTGTGGAGTTGTGTAGAATTTGTGGCAAATATTGATGAAGTAAGATATTGAATGTGATTTGTGTTTATTTGTAAAATAAGTCTTTATTTTTACCATTGTGTATACAAAATTTTGGGAGTCGATATGGAAGTTTATGCCTTGTAATATCTGAAAATTACGGATATTTAAACTGTTTATAGTGGCCTTAACAAAAAGCGACAGATTTGTCTTGATCCTGTGTAAACAATATCAGAAAATAGAGTTGATCATGTAATATGACTCTAAACAAATTAGACTCTGCGTAAATACAAAGCAACAGTGAGTTTTCTGCTGTCTGGGTCGTGTGCAGATCACGTGGTACGGAGCTGCACCAATAGAATTGCGAGTCGTGTTGTAGGCTGAACTATTAAAAACACCAGTGTCGGTTTTAGTCATTTTTAACGGTGCTGTCTACCAGGGTGAGTACCAGCGCAAAAATATGATGTCTCATTATTATTTGTTTGAAATAGTGTGGCGTGTTTTAATAACGCGAATATCTCTAAAGATCTGCTGTTGATAATATGACATCTTGTTAGCAAGCGGGCTAATGTTAATCGAGTTATCAGTTTTATGAAAGTTGGTTTCGAAAGGCGTATTGCTGGGGGTTTATAATGTCTCATTCTTAATAAATAAAATAATATAAAGAAAATACATTATATTGTCAAAGAAATCGCAAACATGTACAGAATAGTGTAGATACATTGGCAAACGCAATATACTAAACAATAATACCATAAAATATCACGTATGTTCTATTTAATGCAATGTTATTAAATAAATAAATAGTTGAAAAATCATTTTTAAATTTTTAATAATTTGTAATATTTTTATTTTATTATAATATTGTTTAAAACAGCAAAGGGGGCGTGGTGCATCATGAATTTGCAATGGTTTATTTTTTTCTGAAATATATACAGATTAATTCTATTAAGAGGTGTGGATCTTATCTCTGCATTAGTTTGGTGTTTAGACAAGCTGAAGTCATAAAATCCTGCTCTCTCTTCCATGCGCTTATCAAACAGGCAGAAGCATGGCCACTGCACAGTCAACGCTGATGTTCGCAGTCTGCATTCTGATGATAACAGAACTCATACTGGCCAGAAAGGACTACTATGACATCCTCGGTGTGCCAAAAGATGCTTCAGAACGTCAGATCAAAAAAGCTTTTCACAAGCTTGCCATGAAATATCACCCCGACAAGAACAAGAGCCCCGATGCAGAAACCAAATTTCGAGAGATTGCAGAAGGTGGGTTATATACAGTACCTGTATAGAAGTGTGTAGTAATTAAAAATAGTTCATGTTTTTGTAATTAGTCACTAATGCTCACCATGGCTGCATTTATTTGATAAAAAGCTGATTTTATTACAATGTAAAATAATTATTATCTATTTTAATATATATAGAAGTTTAATTTTTTCCTGAATTTTCAACATTATTCTTCAGAAATCATTCAGATATGTTCGTATGGTGTTCTGTTATTATCAATTATTGCTGATGCTCAAGTATAAATAATAGTTGTTATTATTATCGATGTTGAGAACAGTTTTTCTGCCTAATATTTTTGTGAAAACCATGCTGATTTTTTCAGGATTCTTTGAGGAATAGAAAGTTCAAAAGAACAGCACTTAGATAGAAATGCATTATAAATGTCTTTGCCATGAAATGAATAAATTACATTTTAAAATATATTAAAATTGAGAACAATTATTTAAAATTGTAACATGTAGGTAACTTTTTATTTTTGCTCAAATAAATGCAGCTTAAAAAAATAATGAATCCAAATTTTGTTCTTTAAAGCAAAAAATCCTCAAATTGTGCACTCTGTTATGCATACATTTTTAACTCTTTCTGCAGCATACGAAACGCTATCCGATGAGAAAAGAAGGCGGGAGTATGACCAAACAGGATACAATACATTCAGCAATGAAGACCTGAACAGAGGAGGAGAGCAGCGTTCTCATCATTCCTTTGATTTTAACTTCGACGACATGTTCAGAAACTTTGACATCTATAGCCAAAACAGGCAAGCTCGTTCAAAAAGGCACTTTGACGAGCACTTCAGGGCCCACCAGCAAGCGCACAACCGCCATAAGAGACACTCCCAGGCTACTTTTGGTACCGGAGTCTTTGAGGACATGTTTGAGGACATGGAGAAGATGTTTACATTTGACCGACACATA